>NW_026933623.1:0-5935 GCF_032062105.1 Saccostrea cuccullata | reverse complement strand
AAAAATCCCGAAGGAAAAGGGAAAATAAAAAATGTTTTTTGATAAATCAATTATTAACATTTGTACATTCTTCTTTTATGCTATTCTAACATGTCTAATAGGCTCCTTACTACTGGACACATAATGCTTAAAAATAGGAAAGAAGAACATTTAATTGCTTATTTCATCATCTGCCAGTTTGGGCCAGTTTTAAATTTTGTGATGTTGATCAAAATATATTTTAAAAAATCAATTTTTAAAAGTTTAATATATTTCATTTTTTAATATGTTTTAGGTGAATGTGTAGACATTGTTCTAAAATTTAATTCTTGACCCAACCTAAAAATTATAATTCCTATCATAAACAGACCGGAGTATTGGGAGTAGGGGGTGAACATCTTGCCTTTTAATAGTTGAATTTTTTTTTATTTCTTCAGGTTATTGTTTATTTCTTCCTCAAATGGACCTAACTTCTCCATGTTCTCCCATAGTTTTATTCATTACATCTGCCATGATAAGTTGATAACACCGTGTGTGATGGAAAATCCAAAAAATTCACAAATGAAATCTGTCTCAGACAGATAAAGATACTCACCCCAAAAAAATGTATATATTTGACTACGACAAATAAGGTGAAAAAATTGAACTCTCGTATGATACACCGTTCACAACGGTAATGAGCTCTTCTAAAAAAAATTGCGCCCTATTACTTTAAGCGGAAGCAACGCACTGACCCTATTACGCAGACGTAATGCTATCTCACGTGATTCCCTTGGTATGATGACATAACAGAATGAGAGCTATGCAACTGCATCAACATTTTTTTGACCTTGACCTTTCCTTTGACCTTGACCTCAATTCTTATATTTATGAATTAGTGTTAAGCTCAGTTTTATACATATCATTCAAGATGGTGCTATCAAACTTCACATGTTGATACAAACTTGCACAGATGATGCATCTAGGGATGAACACTACCAAACTTGCTTTGGATGCTGGATCTGACCTACATTTTCCAGATGAGTGACCAGAATAAAGTTTTTGGAGCAGGTCCATTCCTAAGGAACTATAAGCCCTACTTGGACCAAACTTGCATGGATGATGCATCTAGAGATTGCCACTACCAGACTTGCTTCGGATGGACCTGACCTACAATTTCATTCCCAAGTAACTATAAGCCCTACCTGAACCAAACTTGCATGGATGATGCATCTAGGGATGGACACTACCAGACTTGCTTCAGATTTTCATTCCCAAGGAACTATAAGCTCTACCTGAACCAGACTTGCATGGATGATGCATCTAGGGATGGACACTACCAGACTTGCTTCAGATGCTGGATCTGACCTACATTTTTATACCCTAGTAACTATAAGCCTTACCTGAACCAAACTTGTATGGATGATGCATCTAGGGATGGACACTACCAGACTTGCTTCGGATACTTATGTATCCTCGGCGGGGCATTCATGTCCTATGGACATATTTCTAGTGTAATAAATACTTTTAAAATTCCATTTTCACTCATTTAGAAATCATTGAATTGCCTCACAGGTAAATTCCAGAAATGAAAACAAAATTACGTCAGAAATGAAAACAAAAAATGTCGGAAATGAAAACAAAAAATGTCGGTTTGCTATGCATATTTCCGGAAATGAAATGCAGCAAGACATTTGAAAAGGTCTAACACAACCATCATAGAAATCTATCAATGATGTAATATTTATTATAATTAAAGCCTACATCACAGGGGATGGATAAATATTTTAAAAAATAATGGAAATCTTAGAATCAAGGTTGACATGATTTTCTTGCACTCTAAACTGTTTAAGAAAATTGTAATTTTTTGACGGACATATCATGCTGTGGTGAGGCACTGAAATAAAAATTGTATTGTATTTGTAGCCTCATCTTGGAAAATGTTTCAGCAACATCAAATATCTAGAGATTGGTCAGAATCCACCTACCATCAAAACCATGATCTCATCTGAAGGAGAAAGAGTTGCCATGCTTAAGTATGTAGTTTATATTAATTTGATGATCTGTATAGAATTTTCCTTGTTTCATTCCCCCCCCCCTTTTTCCTCATGGATTGTTCCCAACTTGTCAAATATAAGAGATTTTAGATAATACAATTGAATGTTTTTTTAGAAACAAAGGAGCCAGAGGTTCTGTTGAACAATGGTTGGTTTATGTGGAAAATGGAATGATAGACAATGTTAAAAAGTAAGTAGTTTTTACATTACAGAAAAATTGTCCAGAATATCATATTAAGAGAATTATCCTATTAATCAATATCATATTACAAGGATTCTAAATTGTCAATTGTCTAAAAATGTACTTAATCTTTATCTGTTTAGACACCTGAAGCTAGGTTTGGCAGATTGGCTTGGAGCAGATCAAAGAGAATGGGTCCTGAAGCATCCTGGTCAAGTGGACCTCACTGTGGTATGTAGTAAGAATTATCTGAAGGAGCAATGTATAATACAAAGAGCTACCTAACAATACTTTATGAAATAATTTTACCATGCACATTGTCTTACATTTGATATTAAAGAAAACTGTACAGGATTTTTTTATTAGCTACTGGTCTCTGTGAAACAAAATTCTTCATTTTACTTATTGATTTTGTATTTTATTTTCAGACACAAGTGATTGTTTAACAAAAATGTCACTCATTGCTTTGCCCTGCCCAATGTAATGAAGTTTGATTGAAGTTAAAGACAAGCTGGTGGACACCGTGAACATTTTAGCTCGCATGGTCTCCGACAACATTCTGTCTCAAAGGGAGAGCATCATGGCTTTACTGACCATCAATGTGCACAACAGAGACATCTTACTTGGCATGATAGAGCAAGAGATCAAAAAAGTGGATGTCTTTGTGTGGATTAAGTAAGATATCATATCTTGATAGGAAATGGAATCGGTCTACATTGAAACTTTTTCTTTCAGACAAATCGCAGTTTCATGTAAAGTTTCTACAACTAATTGATCTTAATTTGAGATTATGTCCATTAATTTGAAGTCATTTGTTTTGACGTATTCATGTTTTGCACCATGTTGTGTAATGAAGTTGCCTTTAGTTAAAAATAGTAAACTTATTTGAGATGAATTGAAAAGTCTTCTCAAAGTCTATTGATCCCTTACATGTACTTTTTATTTTAAAGAATAGAATTTGAAATCATTAATTAATCCGTTTTATTTTAAGAAAATAAAACCCTTCAAGATGACTGTATAGAGGCTGAACCTCTTTTTATGGGTCATATGAAAAATTTCCATGACACATAAACAGGCCCAAGACAGAGAGGATCTGAGGTTTATGTTTGCAGGAAAAGACATCAAACTGAATCCTATGTGTGGATACTTAATCACAATGAATCCCACGTGAGTCATATGTTGTAATTTACAGGTAACTTAGGTTTTGTAATGATGAATTGGATTTAATGTAAACTCTGTGGACTATTTGTGATAAGCATGTTTTTAGCTCTACTGGTCAGAGACCAGAAGAGCTTATGCGATAGTAATGCGTCCGTCGTCCGTCCGTCTGTCTGTCTGTCTGTCCGTCTGTCTGTCTGTAAACAACTTTTCAAAATGCTACTCCTCCTACAGTTTTGGTCTGATTTCAATATAACTTGGCACACAAGTAGACTACACTAAGATACATAATTCTGTGTATCGGTTTTTGATTTCGATGAACGGTGTTGCCGTGGTTACTAAAAAATAGAAATTCTGTGAAATTCTTTCAAAATGCTACTCCTCCTACAGTTTTGGTCTGATTTCAATATAACTTGGCACACAAGATCACTACACTAAGATACATAATTCTGTATATTGGTTTTTGATTTTGATGAACGGTGTTGCCATGGTTACTAAAAATAGAAATTTCTGTGAAATTCTTTCAAAATGCTACTCCTCCTACAGTTTTGGTCTGATTTCAATATAACTTGGCACACAAGTAGACTACACTAAGATACATAATTCTGTGTATCGGTTTTTGATTTCCATGAACGGTGTTGCCGTGGTTACTAAAAAATAGAAATTCTGTGAAATTCTTTCAAAATGCTACTCCTCCTACAGTTTTGGTCTGATTTCAATATAACTTGGCACACAAGAAGACTACACTAAGATACATAATTCTGTATATTGGTTTTTGATTTTGATGAACGGTGTTGCCATGGTTTCTGTGAAATTTCTGTGAAATTCTTTCAAAATGCTACTCCTCCTACAGTTTTGGTCTGATTTCAATATAACTTGGCACACAAGTAGACTACACTAAGATACATAATTCTGTATATCTGCTTTTGAATGTCGATGAACAGTTTGTTGAAGTTAAAGACAAGCTGGTGGACACCGTGAACATTTTAGCTCGCACAAACATTCTGTCTCCTAAGAGAGCATCAATACTGACACACAAGTGACAACAGAGACATAATTCTGTGTATTGGTTTTTGATTTCGATGAAAGGTGTTGCCGTGGTTACTAAAAATAGAAATTTCTGTGAAATTCTTTAAAATGCTACTCCTCCTACAGTTTTGGTCTGATTTCAATATAACTTGGCACACAAGTAGACTACACTAAAATACATAATTTGTGTATTGGTTTTTTATTTCGATGAACGGTGTTGCCGTTTTACTAAAAATATTCAAATTTCTGTGAAATTCTGTGTAAAATGCTACTCCTCCTACAGTTTAAGTCTGATTTCAATGAACTTGGCACACATGTAGACTACACTAAGATACATAATTCTATGAATCCCTTTTTAATTTTGATGAAGGGTGTTGCTGTTGTTACTAAAAATAGAAATTTCTGTGAATTCTTTAAAAATGCTACACTTCCTACAGTTTTGGTCTGATTTCAATATAACTTAGCACACATGTAGACTACACTAAGGTACATAATTCTGTTTATCAGTTTTTCACTTCAATGAATGGTGTTGCCATGGTTACTAAAAATTGAAATTTCTTTAAATACTCTCAGAAGGCTACTCTAATACAGTTTTAGTCTGATAATAATATAATGTGGCATGCAAATAGTCTGGACACTAAGAACATAAAGAGACTTAATCAAGGATCATTATTCTTTTTATTGTAATTTCAATTTCCAACTGCTTAGGTTTTCTCTTCCTTTGCTATAAGTAAAACCAGTGGAGCTTCAGTCTCAACAGAGACTTCTGGTTACAGATATGCTGGAAGGGTAGATCTACCTGACAACTTGAAGTCCCAGTTCAGGCCGGTAGTCATGATGATGCCTCACTATGACCAGATTGTGGAGATCATGCTGTTCTCTCGAGGGTTTCATTGCTGCCAAATCTCTGTCCAGGAAGATCGTAAACCTGTACCAGCTGGCCAGTAAACAGCTATCCCAACAGGACCACTACGACTGAGGAATGAGAGCCATCAAGTCTGTGCTGTTCATGGCGGATCATGGAGATACAAGGAACAGCATAAGTGTACTCACCACCTGATGATGGAGGTGCCAGAGATGTGCTATATAATGACTCTGTGTTACATTCTGTCCTCATTTCTGGACTTCCTGTCTAAACATGGATGAATTGGAGCTCCAGGTGTGTTAATTTTTCTGATAAAATTTTGAAAGCGTATTTGTTTACGCCACCAGTTTGTCATTTCCAAAAATGCAAGGAAAAAGTTTGCAACATACATCAAATCTTTTTATTTCAACCTTAATGGGACCAAGATTAAACATAACTAGTGCTAATTGTAACGGGGACCGTTACAGATGTTCCCCAAACGCTCCCCATGTCCCTTTTCGTGCCTTATTCCTCTAAGACCTTTCATAAATATGTAAAGTATCCAAGGATTTCATTTAAGAATATAAAAGTTACAATGATATCAACTATATATCGTTTAACGTTTTGCATGCGCGAACACATACATGTACATGTATGTGCAAGATGATTATGGCATGTTGGTTAAGCGATTAACAAATCTTTCTATCC
>NW_026933622.1:0-5889 GCF_032062105.1 Saccostrea cuccullata | reverse complement strand
GAAAACACTGCTTAATTATTCACATGAAAATATCCAAGCTGTCCAAAAAACACCCAAACAACTGTGCTATCTCGTGTGATTGTCTGCAGTCCTTTGGACTTTTATTCATTTTTTCTTATTAAGAACGATAACATTGTTATCACAGCTGCTTCCAAATATATAGAGGATGATAACAAGTTAACAATCCATACCGAACTATCACCGATGAAAAGAGAGAAACTCTGACAGTTTCTACACACGAAATGAGAAACTCTTTACTCCAAAGTGAATGTTATGAACCGACTATCTTGCAAGCTGAAATATTGACTGGTCTGAATGACACAGTAATAAAAACGTTGTCTCAAATGCGCACTAAGAGTTTAACATTGAGGATATTTACGGAGAATATGAGTATGATAAAAAAAACGACAGAAAAAAAATTTAAATCTCATAGAGGAAGCATGTACAAATATTTAATTTCCGGTTAAAAAACTATTTTTGCATAAAATGAAATGTCAGTTTATATGCTTGTTACTTATAGTAGACATAATAACTTTTATCAAAGAATTTCTACAAGAAGTTCCTATGATGATAGAACCATAACACATTTTTTTTCTATAAAATTCAGATCTAAACATGCTTATCCCGGAAGTGTTATTTCTGATGAAACGTTCTTTTTTATACTTAATTGCAGGAAAAATCTGAATCTATAAATAATATACATGGACACTGATTTGGACGCAATTATTTTATCAAAAATTCACAATGCTAACCTTTTGTAGCTGGAACAGCCAAGTGCCTTCCAGTTAATTAGTGTCAAAAACTACAACATGTACATGTACGTATATTAAACCTTCAATGGTTTTTCGATGCCTGTTATCTTTCCCTCAGGTGGCGTCACAGAAAAATGCGGTCCCCTTCGGAACTAGCTCGCGCATTATCATTACGATTTTATCACACCACACATAAACAAATCGCTGTCATATGCACACGTAAAACATGCCGGAGACTTGCTGTTGTGTACCTGGTTGTAGTAACAGAGGACGACATGCTGTCCCATCAGATTAAATGAGACGAAAATCAGGCAATTAGACGAGGAGAAACACGATTCCAGACCTGGGAACCTTCTGCCTATGCCGTTGTGTGCAGATCTCATTTCAAAGACAGCGATTATTAGCAGAGACTGTTCACGGTAAAATTCTGTAAAAATCTCGTCTATTTACATATTAGTCTTATCCTCTAAACTGATTATCAAACAAAGAAAAATTAGCATCTTCAGTCTAACTTACTTAAGTTAATTATATCAAATACACATGTTCATATTACATGTATATATATATATATATATATATATATATATATATATATATATATATATATATATATATATATATATATATATTTGTTTTTAACAAATACACATGTTCAAATTAATCATTAAATGTTTTTGATACTAAAATGATAAAACTTTGAAATATTTTTTTTTATTTGAAAATATCAATATTATTTTCAGGAAATACACCTTTAAGTAAGAGGCTACGGAAAACAGCAGTACCCAGCCTTTTTCAATGGGCAGATCCAACAAGCCAAGCTGTACTTGCTAGAGCTGGCAGAGATAGGACAAGGGGTGTCAAAAGAAAATAAATGGAAGATATTGCATCTACAAGTCAAAGTTCAGAAGAAGTATTTTTTGATGACATTAATATTGTAGAGGAAACTTTCAGTGATTACAGCAGTACTCTTAATTGATGACTTTGAAAGGATGTTCGTCAACTTCCCTTACTTATGCAATATACCTTCATCGCCTGCATACGGAGTATATATATCTCAGTTGATTCGATACGCAAGAGCATGCTCTACGTATGAACAATTTCTTAAACGAGGTAAATTATTGACAAGCAAGTTGATGAAACAAGAATATCAGCAGTCTCGTTTAAAGTCATCATTTCGTAAGTTCTATGGTCGATACAATGACCTTGTCAGCAAATATAATTTGTCATTGAGTCAAATGCTGACTGACGTTTTTCATACCAATTGTTAGTCCATTATTTATACACTGAATTGACGACAGATTTTTTCCGTTATTTTCTGATCATGTAGGTAGGGTATGATCGGTAGGGAATGCTCACTCCTCCATGGCACCTGATCCCACCTCTGATGTTTCGGAGGTCCGTGTTTGCTCTGCTTTGATTTTGTATATATTGTTTAATGGACTTTAAGATTGAATACTGCTCGTTATCTCCATATCCTTCTTTGAAACGTGACGTTTAGTTGTGACGCGGCGGTACCCCTACTGTTTAATATTTTCAACGTCTATAAAATTAA
Source organism: Saccostrea cuccullata (assembly GCF_032062105.1). NCBI lineage: Eukaryota > Metazoa > Mollusca > Bivalvia > Ostreida > Ostreidae > Saccostrea > Saccostrea cuccullata. The sequence goes on along the minus strand of NW_026933622.1, from coordinate 3,585 downwards.
TTCAAGTAAACAATATAACATGAAATTTTCAAATATGATTAGATTAATTTTCATGCATCTTTTAGTATATTATATTTGATAATATGACGCCAAATATTAAAATTATTGATACAATTACATAACTTTTGGATCATCTCTCGTATAATAAACAAATCTTTTAAAGAAATCTGCTTTTCAAGAATAACTGGGGATATTAATATCAAGCATCCTCAAGTGGGGTTAATTAAAGTTTGTACAAATCAGAACCCTCAACGCTAGGGTGAATGCAAATGTGGAATTAAGTTTTAAGAAGAACAGAGAAGTGTTTTGACGTATTATTGATATATAAGCATCGTCATATAGTGAACATTTACATTTTGTTCAAATCACAATTCCTTGCAATAGGGTGGGGACAGATCCAATCCTACAAAATAACAATGGGGAATACAGGATAAATACAATTTTCTCACTGCATGTAATTCCTACATTTAGAAAAATGACTTATAAAATACCTTAAACCTTTACATATTAAATAAATTAATAAGCAGTTTTTTCATTTGAAGTTCCAGGGGTCAAACATGAAAGTGTTTGTGAACCCGCAGAGGAAAGGTCAACTCGAGACGGAAGAAACTATGGAATTGCCCATGTCCTAGCAAAAAGTACCAATTTCCAAGAGCTGCATGAACTGTCCATGCCTGAGAAGTGGATTGCAAAATTGAAAACCTTCATCAACAAGTTACTGATTGTAAGATGATATGCCGTAAGACAACATGGTACTCAATAGTACGTGTACAGAAATACTTCTACTTATCCTTTCTTTTACTCTGTTTATTTTGTCATCAACTTACACATATAAAAATACTTTGATAGATTTTCCTTTACCAGCCTTCACTTCACATGTCACCTGTGCACATGAATTTAATACTATGCATGTTTATATCTTAATATAAAATGTGTACATTAGTACATGAAGTAATAACATTAATAACAAAAAATCTCCCTTGAAGATTCAAGATGTGTTGGAAACCAAATTTATGAACTGATCAATATTTCTTTACAATTATATTTTATTATTCATCTGAATAATTTAGAACCATATTTCTTTGATTATCTGATTTTACATCAAACTCGTACTTAATCCACAGATTTTTATTTCTGTCTGCGAGCCCTATAAATGTTTGAACTATAATGCTAGAAGAACTTTGTTCACTTTGTTGCATTTTACTGCATTACACTTTACTTAGTTGCATTTTACTGCACTGTACTTCACTTCACTTCATACTACTTTTCTTTATAGAACTTTTACGTTCACACATAAACTAAGTGTACTACTTCTAGACAACCACTTTAAGACGAATACTATACGCCATACTTTATACATACAACACTACGTCTACATTATACATATACTCATACACTTATACTTTTACTTATAACACATATACTTTACATGAGCAAAAAGTACTTTGAATCTAACTTACAAATGAAATTATAGAACAAAGTTCTGTGGCCATTTCAGGAATAAAAAAAAAACCTCAATAAATCATACAGCTTACAATAATAAATAAAATACACTTACCCAGAATAGGTGGACCTCTGGTCATGAAATAAGACATTACATGAACAAAATAAAACTTGAGAGCTGTCTTAAACACAACTGCTCCGGTCAATTGCTACGCCCAATCTGATTTCACGGGATTTAAATCGCCGGGTAAAACCTGCTAAACAAGCTTAAAAGTATGGTAAACATTTTGGGCAAATAATATTGGTAATATAGAATTCAGATAAAAACATATGGAAATCAAATACGGACATCAATTGTGACAATAACTTATATGAATTCATATTAGCATTAATCAAATCTGTCTGTCAATTGCTTAGTTAAGATAATGGAAAAAAACGTATAATATTTTTCTTCACGGTGCAGGTCTTTGACACTGCCACTGAACAAATCAGTCTGCAGACTAAACAGAAGTTCACAACAATACAAAAGCTGATGCAAGTATTTTATGCCCTACCAAAACATCAAATTCGCTATGGAATGAACTGAAGTCTTTCAGCAGAGGCATAAATTTATATATTTGTTTTCTGATTTAGATCTTATTAAAGTACATCTCTGAAAAACTGGACCAACATACATTGCTACAATGCGGGGAGAATTTCATAAACCCGGATGACAGACTTATAGAGTTAACCGCTGGTTCAACCCTCCATGTTTTTGCTGTCCTTGTCCAGCAGTGAGTAAATGAAAAATTCATTTGAAGAATCACTATTACTCTAAAGGCTATATTTGTTGACGCTTCAACTATGAACATAATTCGTAACATAATTCGTGCAATATCCAACTTTGTTATGGATTTGTTTTAGTATGTGAAAATGAACTTTACTTCTTAATATTGTCTACATTTCTTAGGCATTATCTGATATTTATTTTTTAAGTATGTTTTCCAGTGAGGACGAAGATGATATCGACGAGAGAAATGAGGTACAAGCTGTAGAGGGCACCTACACATCAGGAACAGGACCAATTGAAAAGATTGTCAAGAAAGTGGTAAAATCTTTGTAAGTAAATTCACTTTCCATAATTACGTCCTTGTCTTCGTCACTCCGTATTGTAAAATTTTTATAAAGCCACTGAACATGGATACATTAAGTCACTTAATTTAAAATTAAGGATTTTAGAATAACTAGGTGTGACGAGTAGTTAATTTTAGGTTCAAAAGTAAAGACGTGATTTATGATCAAGGGTTCAGAGTTACAGGCATAATGATGCCTTGCCACGACTATTCAAGCTGTATTAGGGTAACTAAGCATAGAGCAATGTCCAGTGTGGTCAAGAATTATGAGCTTTTAATTAGTGGAGCAATGGGAGCTTTTGTTCGTAAAACTGGGAGCCATGCATTGAGTTAAGGTCAAGATAGAGTTATGATAGTTTGATGAGTATTTGATAAAGATACGTATATGTAGAGTTGGAGTTAGTTAATTAATAGATTGAAGCTAATGTTTCAGATAATCATCTATTGATGCTAAGATTCGTTTACAATAAGTGTGACATTTTCAGAAGTCGAGAGTGCTTTACTAGGATTTAGACAGTACATATGCTAGCATAAATATAAAAACTTTCGTTTGTACTGTGCATCATCAATGTATACATGTATATGTAAATAAATCAGTGCATTGTTTACTGTCTTTTTATTGAATTACAAGAATTACAAGGATTTATTAATCAGGGATTTATACCAACAATTGGATAAGTATATTGAAATCAAAATGTTACCTCTAACTGACTTACTAGTAGAATGATACGGTTTCAGTAAGTATTTATACATGTACGATAAACTGTTTATTATATTAAAGGGGATCAACTGAGGAGCCCACAAAAACCTTGAAAACCTACAGAGACGAATTTTTGATGGGACGAAAATTGGACATAAGCGAGGTGGATGAAATTATTGAAGGTGACACGTCTTCGATATTTGTTGGACGTAACAACCTATGGGGAGACACAAACTCGGAGGTTAAATTGCTTTCCAATATTCGATTTTCGCTAGAAGTGAACTTTCACGGGGAGCAGAGTGAGGACTTAGGTGGTCCTAGAAAGGAATT
>NW_026933621.1:0-5811 GCF_032062105.1 Saccostrea cuccullata | reverse complement strand
AGTTGTTTTTTGTAAATACATCTTACATATACCGAAAAAGACGTGACCAACATCACTTTTGACTCCGAAGCGATGAAAATCGACTCCCCCATACGTTAACAAGAGGCCCATGGGCCACATCTCTCACCTGAGCACCAAGGGTAGGAAAAAGTAGCAAATGGCTTTTTATTGTAAAGTTTAAATCCAAAAGTAGTCCCATGACCAATCATGGATTTGCTATTTTTTAGAAAATGATTTTTAAAGAATTTTCCTATATATTTCTATGTAAAACTTTGGTCGGCCATTTTGGCCCCGCCCTACCCCGGGGGTCATGATTTGAACAAACTTGAATCTACACTCCCTGAGCATGGTTCCATAAAGATATGATGAATTGTGGCTTTGTCATTCTTGAGAAGAAGATTTTTAAAGAATTTTCCTATATATTTCTATGTAAAACTTTGGTCGGCCATTTTGGCCCCGCCCTACCCCCGGGGGTCATGATTTGAACAAACTTGAATCTACACTACCTGAGCATGCTTCCATATAAATATGATGAATTATGGCTTTGTTATTCTTGAGAAGAAGATATTAAAAGAATTTTCCTATATATTTCTATGTAAAACTTTGGTCGGCCATTTTGGCCCCGCCCTACCCCCGGGGGTCATGATTTGAACAAATTTAAATCTACACTACCTGAGCATGCTTCCCCATAAGTTTCATCTTTCCTGGCACAGTGGTTCTTGAGAAGAAGATTTTTTAAATATGCCACAAAATTTTCATAAATTCCCAATTATCTCCCCTTGAATGAGGGCGTGGCCCTTCATTTGAACAAATCTGAATCCCATTCACCCAAGGATACTTTGTTGCAAGTTTGCATTCTGAAATTGGCCCAGCAGTTCTTGAGAAGAAGTCGAAAATGTGAAAAGTTTACAGACAGACGGACAGACGGACCCGTCGGACGCCGGACAAAATGTGATCAGAAAAGCTCACTTGAGCTTCAGCTCAGGTGAGCTAAAAACGACTCCTCCATACTTTTAGCGACTCCCCCGCGTTACCCGTTGGATACGGTGCTATATGAACAAGGCGCACACTACGAGTAGTTTGTATACGTTTAATCACTGACGCATGTTTCCTAATCCGTCTAAAGTACTATGGTGTATTTTCTTCTATTTGTTCGCTTTTTAAAAACATTGTAAGTGATTACAAAAAAATGACATGAGCAATGTTCAAATACAAAGTGGTTAAAACACTATACGTTCTATTTCATACATATGCTTATTTCTTCCGATTTTCAGGGATTTTAAACATTTTATGGGTACAATCTGAGAAAAGTATCGAGACACGGGAAGTTACATCGTCGGAAACCCACGGTCGGTCTCGCTTCTCTTACATGTACCGACGGAAACCCACGGTCAGTCTCGCTTCTCTTACCTCCCGGGAGGTAAGAGAAGCGAGACCGACAGTGGGGTTTCCGACGATGATCAGAGAAGCGAGACCGACCGTGGGTTTCCGACGATGGGGAAGTTAGGGAGAGTTACATTCGTTCGTAAGATGACGGTGTTTCTCTATTGGGACATTTACAATGAAGCGCGTTGAAGTGGTAAAATTTTCCGTTCGAATGGAACGTTTTGAGCTATCTTTAGAACGTTTATGTCACGCCCATTTATTTAGAAATGGATAAAACGGTCAATTTGTTTATTCGAATACCTGTAGAACAGGTTTTCTATAAATATAATAGCCAATGAAATTGAAGGTCTAAATAAATACCGAGTAAACATGTGTTCGACCGAACCATGTGTTGTGGTAACTTCAATAGATGTGATAAGTTCAAAAATATGTATATTTGTTGCAATTTGTGTTTTACAGAAGCGGGGAGTCTCAAACTTTCTCTTTTAAAGCTCCATTTCAGTGTAACTCATATTGATTGTCGCGAAGATTGGGGTGTCTCGTAAAACATTACGACGAATATATCATTCTCGTTTCTAAATATGGGCGTGTCATTATGTTGTAATTGACATTCAAAACATGACTCAGAACGTTTCGTCCAAACGGAAAATTTTACCACTTCAATGCGCTTCATTGTACTACTCTCGGGAGTTCTTCGTTCAACGAATGATAACTCTATTGCGGAAAAATACACTAGGTGTTCCGAAAGAACAAAGCATATACTCTCCACAAATAAAAAATTGGTTGCCAAGCTTATTCTTTTAATGATAAAATTCTGCTTCAAAAGATGCACAAAAAACTGCTTCCAGAGTGCTCTGTGTGTTGTTCTTAAATGCTCTGGAGTAAGGGAGATAAATGCTTCATATCTTCAGAAAAAAAGGGATTTAGATCACCAGACTTAGGGAAGTTGGGGACAATTATTTAATGAATCTCAGGTGCAAAAATGGAAAAAATCGAACACCTTCAAAGGTCCTTCAAGGTATCACACCGGTAATTGACCAATCAAAATGAACTTAGTCAAATGTAGGTCCATATATACAGAATTAATTTTCTTTTCTTTTGAGGCGTTTTTCTATTTTCTTCCATGCCATTTTTACAACTTTGGTACCTGTGCCTAGTAAATTTTATGTACTTTGTGAATAAATAAAGGTTTTGGACAGGAACTATTTTTTTCATGGCATAGGAGGCTACTTCCTGTAGTGCACTCGATGTGTTTATAAACACAGTGAAAACACGTGGATTTGTAGCCCTGTTTTCAGATGGAAAAAGTCCGAAAATGCCGTGTGGGTACCCTGTTTTTTGGTGTCAGCTAACGTGACAGGTAATGTTTAACACCTCCTGCTAAATATTTTTTCTTGTAAACAAATACCTGATTTTTAACGATTTTTTATTCTATATAGAATTATATAGTGAAAACAATTACCGGTGTGATACCTTGAAGGTGATTATGAAAAATCATTTTAATCCTTATTAAAGACATTTTTCATTTTTAAAAGGCATATTTCAACAAAATATGTGATTTTATTAACTTTTTGTTTGAAAACACACAATTTTAAAATTAGAATTAGAGTTTACATTATTTTTCACAGATTTCTGCTTAAAAATTAACAATAGGTTATTTTTTACACTCAATACTTTAAAATATGACTAAAAAGGTAGCATTATGCATTTAAAATGTGGAAAGAAGTAAGAAAATATTCTTTTTTCATTTTATATGACTTAACATTATTTGCACCAGCTGACCGCAGTCAATTATAGTGTCTACAGACTTTGCGGTAAAGGGTGTTAAAGCTGATTTTTCAAGAATAGACTAATTCTAGGTTTGCGAATGAATTTTTAGCACAAGCGACAACTGCGATAAAATGTAAACAAGTAAAAATGTTTTCACAGAATGATAATTTCTACAGACACATGATTTATTTTAATTTATTCAGACCTCCAGTGATACATACATTACTGCATTGGAAGAACAGAAATAATGAAATGAGTCAGATCTGTCTAATAAACTTAATACATAAGCTACATAAGTAAAATTCATTAAGAATTTTTCACAGTAAGGAAGGTTATGACCAAAAAATCCTGAAATACTGTCAAGGTCTGCATGATAATACTTATTCTGAGTTCTAACCATGCATCATACATGTAGTGCAGAATGTCACTTAGCACCCTGGCATGCCTCTTGTGGTTCTTAGGACTTTATTTATGCTTTCGCAGCTGACATTCATGTTTTTTCAGTTTGTCGGAGACTGTTTTTTGTTATTTTGTCATTTAAATGTAGGTGTTGACTGTCACTTTTGAATTAAGTCTCAGTCAGTGATGCTTATATGAGCATGATCTATTAAGTATATCATTGTATTGAAATATTAATAAATTCCAAGTTTAACTGATGAAGAAATTTGGCATATTTACATAATTGAAATATCAGAATAACTATAATTCAGCTAATAAGGTGCACATTTCTTCTCAGATCACTTCCTATAAATTTTATCAGCAGTTTTTGTACACCCACCCACCTCAAAGAATCATGGAGGATGTCCTGAATCTGGTCTCTGTGATGCATTTTGTCTCATAGAAAAGTGTTCAAACTCATTTAAATGTTTAATATTTATATTCTAAAATTTAAATGTTTATTTTTTTATGTAAATTTGTTGAAACAAAAAGATATAATCTTGCATAAATCATGGAAATTCATTAAACACCTTTGGAATTCCTGAGTAAATCCATGAAAAGAGAATAATTATGCATGTTAAATTGAAATTTCATGGCTAATTTGTGTCTTAAGAGAAAGCCAGTTGCATAAATCACAACAATAAATTACATCTGAATTGTTGTCCCTAGTTTCTTATCATCAAAGCCAGTTTAATGGAGTGTGGGAGCTGTGAAGAACCTCCCTAGATGCTGATATCATTTTGACTGCCCTGAGTTACAACACAGCATTTAGATAAACTTCTGCACAGCAGCTTGTAGACACATACCTAGGCTTTATTTGGAACATAAATTGACCAGATACAGTTTTCATTATCAACCCAGTATTTAACAATTTCTGTATTTTTGTTCATTCTTTGAAGGGGAAAATGCAACTTTGTTATGTAATAATTATGTTCCCCAAACGGAGTTGGGAGACGTTTTTGTTTTACTCTGTTTCTTATTATTATTATTATTATTAAGTCTTCCGTTTCACAACGGAAGACTTATAGTGTTTGTATTGTTTCTTTTTATTAAGTCTATTATTATTGTTTCTTTTTATTATTATTATTATTCCTCCCAAATTTTGTGAGCGCGATTACTCAGAGATGGCTGGATAGATTTTCACAATTTTTCTCATGTAAGTAGGTTGATATATGAAGTTTATATAAAATTCCGTTTTTTGAAAAATTCACTTCCGGTCCGAAGTTATGACCGATTTTCGAATTTTAAAATGGACTTTTGTCCAGCAGTTTTCTCGCAAACGGTTTGAGGTAAAGATGAAATTTACAGGAGTATTAGATCATGATATTTTATTTGTTTTGAAGTTGTTTTTGTGTGTTTCCATACTTAGTGTCCGAACCGGAAGTAAATTTGTTTTTGGTCAATTTTTAATTTTTTTGTTTTTAGATATTTTTTCAAGATATTCTTAGGTAAAACAGACATTTTTCTACAAATACTAAATATATAATTTGTTTTTAAATAAGATTCCGCATTTTGTATATTTTCGGTACCGAAATTTTCTCTATTTACGTAGTATGTATAAGGTGGGCAAAGAAAGATAACTCTGACCTGTGACTGAGAATAGAACTTTCGAGATAAAGGCGGAAATACTTATTAATGACGTTAGACGGTTAGAGACATATATACGCTCTCCCAGATCAACATATTTACACATTCAATATTAACTTAGTTGCAGATTACCTAAATCTCTATATGCATATTAGTTTAAATTTGGCTGTGTAGTGTTAGTCTGTATATTGAAAGTTTTTGATTTACAAATTTATATCTAAAAAAAATATCCGTTCTGTGTCAACTTAGCACTTTGAAGAAAATAATATTGTACGCAGTATACATTACAGCGATGTATATACAAATTATTCTACAAAAATACTAAACATATTATTTATTCAATCGAATTCTGCATTTTGGAGATTTAAAGTTCCGTCAATAAATTCATTTTCTCTATTTACGTAGTGACAATGAGCAAAGATAGATAACTCTGACTTGTAAGTGGGAATAGAACTTTCGAGATAAAGGCGGAGGTAGTATCCATGACGTCGAGGACACGTGTCTACATCCACACTTTCACATAAAAAAAAAAAATTAGACTTCGAGTTTCCATATCCACTTCTGTATGAAAGATTACGTTGGTTACTGCTTTCAGTATATGCATAGTTTAAAGTTGTCAATGCGTAATGT
>NW_026933620.1:0-5801 GCF_032062105.1 Saccostrea cuccullata | reverse complement strand
AAATTTCCCCCTTTTCTTTATAGAGAAAAAAATGCCCCGCGATAAAAAGCTCTCCCGGGCCAGGAAGCTGAAAATGAAAGTCCTCTAAGTCTTTAAATAAAATAAATCAAAAAGTTAGTCAAATAACATAAATCATAAAGAAAACAGCAATATTTTTCAAGTTTTCTGAAAAATTACCAAATTACATATCTTCTACATGGCCAATGTTTAAAAAAGGATCCTCAAGGGTGGAATACAGTTTTACAATTTTACATGTAATTACATGTAAATACAAAAAGGCCTAATCTTATACATGCATTTTTAAGTCATTCCAATAATTCCTGGAAAAAATCAGAAGTCTAGGTTCTCTACAATAAAGATTTTATGATGTTGAAATTCTACATGCCTGGTTTGTAAGTCTAAGGGAAGTAACTCTAATTACAAAAACTGGAAAGCAGTAAAAAATGAGTTGCCGAGGGCTACGCTGATGAAAAAAACAAGCAGCAAGAAAGGAAAAATACAGACCTAAGTGTAGCTACACCAAAGAAACAACTTCACTACAAATTCAGTACCCTGCAGTCCAAGTAAAGCAATCCAGAGAATCACACGCACTACCAGCCAAAAGATGTCAAGAGAGAAAAGTGTGCAACTTTGATATGACCACTATAGAATGCCCTTTTAAGGTTCACCAGAACTATTTGAAAAGATACCGTATGCAACCGTTAAAGAAATGAAATGAAATGAACACCAGGTCACAGCCCCTACAATGCCATACATGTACATATATATAGAACACAACACATAAAGACACACATGTAAATACATATAATATTAATGTTCATGCATAAATTTATACAAACTTACTTACACATAAATATTCATCATAAGAGCAATCTGATGCACTTTATTAACTTACTCTCCTCCTCGGACAATATCAAATGTACCACGCTAACCTAATATCTACATTCTACTCACTACCCCCCCCCCCTTACCGAGAACAGAATTCCTCCAAAATCTCAACACATGAAAAACAATTCCATTTTTTTTGCTATTTACCTCTCAGTGTGTCATCAATATTCGGATTAAGAGCCAAAAATCACTTTTCATGACTTTAAATTCACTTAACATTTTAAAAATTTGGGTCTCTATAGGGAAAAGAGTACCAATTATTTTCCCATAGAACTCTATACAAACATTTTGTCCTCTCACTACTATACTAATTTAATTTCAGATAATTCCTTGGCATCGTTTGAAACTTTAATCCAAGCGCTTATAAAAAATCCCGGAAAAAATATAGGGTCCCATGGCGTTTATAGGTCAAAATTGCAGTTCTTTAAAACTTATAGGTTTCGGCAGTAAATAACGCTCTGCAAAAAAAATCACCCCCCACTCCTACAATCTCCCCTGGTATTTCTATATTCTCTGTAATATTCCTACATTCCATCATTTATTTCAAATATTAATATTTTTACTTTAAAATGAAAAACATTACATACCTCATTTCAGCCAATCAGGTAATGCCGACCTATTCAGTACTCGACTCTACATTGTGCCACAAACAACGCCATGTGCTCATCCGGGGATTTGGTACTCTCATTCCTATACTTACATATTTACCTCTCCCAGAATTTGTCAATTTTGTAATTTTCAAAGACTTTATACTTACCAATGAATATGTATAAAATTTTAGGCCTGTCACTCCAGTGTCTTGGAAGCTGTGACAATCTTAATTAATGACACCTCCCTCCATTCAGTAGAATTCCAGGGAGTGAGAAACTGTCATTCCTTTGATGTGATCTGGATACAGTTGTGACTGTAAAGAATAAAACATTTATAAATTGCATGATTTTGTTTTTTATTGTCAATAAAATGCTATAAAGTCACATTTGTGTCATTTTTTTTCATAAGGGTGGATTCTACCCAGAATTTAAAAAAGGCTCCAAAATTTGATAAAATATAGCTAATTAAGCAAAATTGAAAGGCTTTAAAAAGACTAATTCAGAATTTTTTTTATGCTTATGAAAAGTAAATTATTTGAGACTCTGATATACTAATTGATTCTTATCTAACCCCTCATGTTGCTTAAGTATGTGCAAAAACCCCTCAACCCCAGAAAAAAAAGTGGAGTTCTTTAAACGAGGTGGAAAGTTACGGGAAAACATTGAATTCAGTGAAGTAAGACTGGCAAATGATTTGACACGCACAGAGAGGGAAAATGAAAAGAAGCTGTATATGAAAGCCAAGGAACTGAATAAAAATGGTTCGGGGGAATTCAATTACCGTGTGCGCGGTCCACCTTGGGCAAGGAAGGTGGTAAAGCTCAGGGTAAACGATCCAGAATAGAAGATACAAAGAGGAATGTAAATAATGTACATAATTTTAAAGTGATAAACAAACTTTCGTTCTTTTACACCAATGCAGACCAATTTAGAAATAAGTTCAATGAATTCCAGGTCAGGATAAGGGACACAAAGCCATTGATAATAGGAATAACAGAAGTGAAGGCAAAAAATGCAACATGTGCACCTAATCCAGCTGAATATACGATGGATTGGACGAAGGAATACAGGATGTTTCATGTAAATATTGAAAGCAGCATAGGTAGAGGACTACTTTTATATGTACATGATTCTCTTTATGCAGAGGAGGCAAAACTTTCAGCGTCCTTTGAGGAGCAGCTATTTGTGAAAATAAAGATAAATAACACAGACTATTTCCTAGCCGGCCTCATTTATCGGTCACCGTCAGACAACACCGAAGAAAAAAATGAATGTTTAAGAAACCTGATAACTGAAGCCTCGAGAATGAAGTGCAAACACTATCTCATTATGGGAGATTTCAACTTTCCTAACATAGACTGGGATTTACTGTGTACAAAAAGTGAAAACTCTGCTGAGCAGAAATTCATAGATTGTCTGCAGGACAACTTCATGTTCCAAACCGTCACAAAACCAACAAGGTGGAGAGGAACGAACATTCCAACCATTTTGGATCTTGTGATCACAAAGGATGAAAATGCTGTGGAGGAAATGGAATACCAAAGCCCATTAGGAAAGAGCGACCACTGTGTTATCTGCTTTAACTATGTTTGCAGTGCAATACTGAAAAGCGGACCAAAAAAGAGGAGGGCTTATAGGAAAGCTAACTTTGCAGGTATGAAGAAGGAAATTAGCGAAACAGATTGGGAAAGCATTCTGGAGTCACAGAGCACAGTAAACGAGATGTGGCGTCAATTCCGACAAAAAATTGAGGACATAGAAGATAAATATGTGCCAGTAGTCACCATCAGACCAAGCAGAAAAACTAAAATGCCCTTGGATAAAGAAACTGTCACCTTGATTAAAGAAAAAAACGCACTGAGCAGAAAATATGTGGCTACCAAGGATCCAAACATAAGGAAAAAGTACAATAGGACTAGGAACAAAGTGGCAAAGTTTGTGAGGAAAGCAAGGAAGTCATTCGAAAAGAGTATAGCACAAGAGGCAAAATCCAACCCAAAAAAGATATGGCAGTATATTAACTCAAAAAGTAAAACGAGACAAGGAATCGGGGAACTGTGTGTAGACCCTAAAAATCCAAAGTCTAATAAAACAGAAGTGGACGAAGAGAAAGCAAACATTTTAGCAGACTTCTTTAGTAGCGTCTTTACACAAGAACCTGAGGAAGCCATACCTGAACTGGACAAACGCCCTATCAAGAAGGAGTGGACAGAATTAAGAATATTGGAGGAAGGAATTGTCAAAGCATTGAACCTGTTAAAGCCAGATAAGTCACCAGGATTAGACAATATGCATCCAAGGCTATTGAGGGAATTAAGAGTGGAACTAGCAGAACCCATAGCAAGGATCTTTAGGAAATCGATAGATGAGAGAAAAGTTCCAGAAGAATGGAAAACAGCACGTATTAGCGCGATCTTCAAAAAAGGAAACAAGGCGATAGCAGGAAACTACAGACCAGTGAGCTTAACGTCAGTGGTGTGTAAAGTCATGGAGAGACTAGTTAGGGACCACATAATAGAGCATTTTGTAAGCAACAACCTCTTTACAACTAAACAATATGGCTTTATCAGTGGTAGATCAACTTCACTACAACTGTTAAGGGTATTAGAGGAATGGACAGAGGCTTTGGACAGTGGACATGATGTTGACTGTATCTACATGGACTATCAAAAGGCCTTTGATACTGTCCCACATAACAGACTGCTTAAGAAACTGGAAGCATATGGAATAGGGAAAGAACTTGTAGACTGGATAAGGAACTACCTAAGTGGAAGGAAACAACAAGTATCCATAAACGGGGCAACATCAAAATGGCATAACGTAACTTCTGGCATTCCACAGGGGTCAGTAATTGGGCCGATAATGTTCGTTATATTTATCAACGATCTCCCTGATATCGTGAGCTCTACTGTGTACCTATTTGCCGACGACACAGAAAATCTTCAATATAGTTAAGGGTAGGGAAGATAAAATGACACTTCAAAGAGATCTTGAGAAACTAACAGAATGGAGTAACACTTGGCTCCTAAAGTTCCATCCAGATAAATGTAAACACATGCACATTGGAAAGAAAGACCCAGACCAAGACTTTGAGTATGAGCTGTTAGGACGCACTCTGGAGAAGGTACAAGAGGAAAAAGACATAGGAGTCATCATAGATGAACAACTCAGCTTTGACAGACACATAAGCGAGAAGGTGAAAAAGGCAAACTCTATTTTTGCAATGTTAAGGCGAACGTTTCAACATTTGGATGAAGAAACTTTCATTCCTCTTTATAAGACACTTGTCAGGACACATTTAGACTATGCGAGTTCGGTCTGGTTCCCTTTCAAATCAAGACACATAGAGATGATTGAAGGAGTGCAGGAAGAGCTACCAAGCAGATCCCAGGATTGGCAAAATTAAGCTATGAAGAAAGGTTGAAGAAACTAAAACTACCAACGCTGAAGTACAGGCGCCACCGAGGAGATATGATTGAAGTATACAAAATAACAAGTGGAAAGTATGACCCATTAGCAGCAGACTTTATCAAGTTAAGGAGACCACGTTATAGAGGGAACAAGGAAGAGGGAATTCCAAGAAGCTATTTGTACAGAGACCGAGACTCAATATAAGAAATTCAGCTTCAGTGTTAGAACTGTCAGTCTATGAATAGCTTACCGGGACGTTGTTAGTGCTAAAACTCTGAATACTTTCAAGAATAGACTAGACAACTTCTGGAAGGACCAGGATGTGCTCTATATACTACAAAGTAGACTTTAAAACCGATTACACCGGTAGTCACCCAAGTAGTTACAAAGCAAGTTTGGAGTCCGACGAAGAGGACCTTGACAGGACCTGTGTTGGAAAAATACCATAAGTAACCATAAGTAAGTAAGTAAAAAAGTATCACCACCCCCCAGTGAAAGACACTTGGAGAAATAGCAGGTGCCCCCTATTATATTTGTTTACATTAAATTTAAATGAGAGAAAATCAATCCTTTTGATAATAAATGAAAGTTCAGTATCTACAGTCTTATACAGTACAATCTTAATCTACAGGATGGAGTTTTATACATAGAAAAGGGGAATTTAGATCAATTTTTCAAAAATAAGAAATGCAATAATTTTGACTTTAAACCCCAAAATGCACAACAGAATAAGAGGCTGGAAAGTTAAAAAGTGGAAAATTTACCTGCTATGTATAGAAAACTGTCCGACAAAATATATCGGGTGGGTAGCGAGTCTCCGTCTTCTTCTTGTATAGAGGAAATGCCCCCGCTGAGCAGGTACCCAACTCTCCTGGGGCCGAGGAAGCTGAAAGATAAAGTCCTCTACAGTGC
>NW_026933619.1:0-59213 GCF_032062105.1 Saccostrea cuccullata | reverse complement strand
ATGATTCGATCGTCTGTAATTTTCTTGAAGAGCATTTTTTAATATTAATAAAAGTGTAAATTTTATACTAAGCTCTTTCATTTCTTTCTTGACTTGCATTCGAGATGGACGTGGTATACTCACTAAGGAATAAACAAATAAGCATTAAAGCCAGGGCAACTATTGTTTTGGTTGGTCTGCTTTTATTTACACTGGTTATTGTTTTAACAACAATTTCATCTATCCCGAATACGAATGACAATAAAAGTGTGAACCATACACAAAGTGTTAACTCTAATAAGACTCTGTGCAGTTTTATCAAGATGTTTCCAGTCACCAGCAATCTTAAAGTAACCGTGTGCGTTTTTAGGAAAGATGTTAGGATTGACATACGTTACTTCTTCCGTGATGTACCAACTATTCGAGGGATTTTCTTTGATAAAGAGCAGTGGAATGGATTACTTAAACTTGTACCTATTGTTGAGAAAACTTTACAAACAGTATAAATAAACTAAAGTATCGCTTTTGTAAATTATGATTTATTCAGCAACATGGGTTGTAATGATTTGTAAATGATAATTTAAAATTGAACACTGTTTAATTCAGTCTTTGACATATTTTACAAATAAATTTACAAACACGTTTAAGAGTTTTTGTATCCGAGTTTGATAACAAATCAGAAAATTTAAGTGGGTTAGACCTCTGACAAAACTTTTTAGGTAAATATTTATTTCGAAACTTGAACACAGCTTTGCATTTTTAAATGTAGTGATACTCCACAGCGTGAAAGTTCTTTTTACATAAAACACAAAATAATACTCTACTTGATTTCATTTTGAAATGAAGATTGATGTCTTGCTTGCTGTCGTGTTGTTTCTCGTGTAGTTTGTATTGTTTCCTTCAACACAAGAAGAAAGTGATAGCTTTTTATCATTTGCTCTATTTTATTTTATTGAAAGCGTTTGAGAAAAATACAAAATTCATAACCTTAAAAAAAAAAATTCTTACAAATGATCCCCGTCAATAGACAAGACAAGACAAGACTTTATTCTCATAAACTGTACAAAACAGTATAGAGAGGATATAACACAAAATATTTACAATTAATTAATTAAGCATGCGTGAGACAAAGAAAAAAAGAAAAAAAAATGACAATGTCACAGACCAAGAGAGCCGACTCTCTCCATTATAGTTCCAATAAATTTACATAACTTAATTAATTTTTCCCTGTTGTTCAAATTAAATAGTTGGTCAAACTTAAAAACATTAGGATTTGTGTAATAATACTTGGGCAATAGATTTAATCTAGAATTCTTAATGTATGGGTCAGTGCATTTAAATAAATAATGAAATTCATCTCCTATTTCCTTGCATAAACACAAGTGACAAATTCTGTTTTCTCTTACAATATTATACCATCTGCCTGTTTCAATTGGAAGCTTAGCATTACCAGTTCTAAAAATACAATATTTCATAGAAAGTTTAGGAGGTAAATTCAACAAGTATTTCTCAAATGTTATTGACTTTTTAAACAATCTATAATTAAGACTTTTTGGTGAATTATACATATCACTATACCACAATTGTTTAAATTGATCTACAAGAATATTTTGCACCTTATTCTTTAACCATGTAATATTAATAGAGTTTTGTTGCCATACATAAGCCAATCCACACTCATTCAAAATATTTTTAACAGCATTACACCATGGTATATCATAATTTTTTAACACAAATAATAGTTTTGATGACATTTTAGTGCCTTGTGATACCACAAGTTTTGCCCAGAAAGAAATCATACGAGTTTTAACATTAATAGATAGAGGATATCTACCAAGTTCTCCATACACCATAAAATTAGGCGTGGAAGACCTAAGATTTAATATATGCTTACAAAATTTTAGATGAAGTCTCTCTATAAGAGCAACATTACAAAATCCCCATATTTCACAACCATATAACAAAATTGGTTTCACTATTTTGTCAAACATATCTAGTTTACAGTCAATTGAAAGATTATGTTTTCTACATTTTCCAAGAACACCATACATTGCTTTTGTAGCTTTTTCATACATATCCTTAATATTCAAATTAAAAGATCCACTTTTACTAAATGTTACTCCTAAGTATTTAAAATTTTCAACAATTTCCAATGGAACACCTTCAAACTTAAATGTATTATTATTACATCTTTTACCTTTACCAAATAGAACAATTTTTGTTTTAGCACTATTAACCTTCAAATGCCATTTTTTACAGTATTCAGCAAACATCTCAAGTTGGTACTGGAGATCTTAAGGGGATTCTGATAATAGAATAGTGTCATCTGCATAAAGTAAAACATAAAGCCGCAGATATATATTAAGTTCATCTTCAATTTTCTCAGACAGATTTTTCAAACCTTTTACATTTTTGTCAAACAAAAAACCTTCAAGATCATTTAAATACAGTGCGAATAAAAATGGTGATAAATTTTCACCTTGTCTTACTCCAACAGTACATGAAAACATTTCTGATGATACTCCATTAACTACTACTCTAGATTCAATATCCTTATACATATTAGTTATAATTTTAAAACATTTGCCATCTATATTGTTCAATAAAATTTTATTCCAAAGACCTAATCGCCAGACTGAGTCAAAGGCTTTCTCGAAATCTATAAAAACACAGTATAGTTTCTTTTTATATAATTTAAACAGTTCAATAAGTGAGTATAATGAAAAAATATGATCCAGAGTAGAAAAATCTTTTCGAAAACCAGCTTGGTTCTCCAAGATAAGTTGAGCTCTGTCAGCATAGTTATTTAGTCTCTCATTCATAATGGAAGTGAACAATTTACCCAAACAACTTAATAATGTAATTGGTCTGTAGTTTTTAGGATCAGATTTATCACCTTTGTTTTTATATATTGGTATTATATTGCCATTAGTCCACTGTGAGGGAATTATTCCAGAATCAAATATTCTATTAAATAGCTCAACATACAAGTTCAGTAAACAGTCAGATGTACTCTTGATGTACTCATTTATAATTCTGTCATCACCACTAGATTTATTATTTTTCAATAATTTAATACTTTTAAGAACTTCATCATGTGTGATTGGTTGATTAATAAAGTGATTCAACTGCATATCAGATACCAGAAGCAGTTCTTCTTCATTCAAAACATAGTTATCATTTGATTCATTGAACTGCATATTGCTACAGTCTTTATAAAAATTATAAAGATCGTTTAGGTCAGCCATACATCTTTGTTTGTTTATGTTTGTATTTAAAATTTTCCAATATTCTTTAGGGTTTGAAGTGCGTAGGTATCTTAGTTTCTTTTTCATTTCTGTTCTATGTTTACTATTTGCAAGTTTTAGTTTCTGATTATACAGCTTTTCTTTTTCATACAAGTTTGTTTTGAAAATAGAACCACCAAATTTTTTATACAGTCTCTTTGCTTTTCTATAGTTTTGCCTGGCACATTTACAATCAGCCGTAAACCAAGGTTTATTAACTTTACAATTTTTGATTTCTTTGTTACAGTTTGTATAAATTTGTTTTGTGCCAAATACTTCTTTAGCACTTTCTACAAAGATTTCACCAATCCTATCTACAATATTATCAATAAACTCCAAATTAGTATCTTCAACTGCACAGTTTTTTATATCATTTTCAAGGATTTTAACTACATTCACCCTTTCTTCAACATATTTTTGGTAGTTCAACTTTTTATCAGTATCCCAGTTTTTAGCAACTACATAACAAAGGCCAGGAGGTTGATCATCAGTTCTACACCCTATACAATGTTCATTTCTAAACAATAATGAAACTTCAATAGGATTATGCACATCTGAAAAAAGTGTGCAAAATTGTAATATCTTGAAATCTGACACATATTTTCTAAAATCAATATTGGCTATACAATAATCCACAACACTTGTTTGTTTACAAGTTAATTCCCCATCACTATCACCTCTTGATCTACCATTAAGTATAAACATATTACACTGTTTACAAACATCTAGGAGTCTTCTTCCATATTGATTAATAACTAAATCTTTAGATTTTCTCTCAACAGCAAAATTGTATTTTTCCAATTGGTTTACATCAACATACTCTTCAAGTAAAATAATTTCACCAATAACAGGGGTTACAGTTTCTAAATATTTTAAAAAATCTTTTCCAGTTGACACTCTACCATTAAAATCACCAACTAAGCATATACATTTATTTTCAATTGCTATGTTTGATATTTCTCTTTCAAGTGCATCAAAAATTTCAACAGAGGAAAAGCGAGAATTTGAGGGTGGTATGTAAACAGTTCCTATTATCAAGTCATCTATGTTACCCATTTTTTTACTTGCAATTTTAATCCACAGTACATTGTCACATTCGTTTTTAATAACAGTAGCATATTTAGCTAGAGTATCTCGAATATATACTATAATGCCACCAGATTTCCGTATTGCTAATTTTGACCTATGTTTACTAAATACTGTAAAATTAGGAATATCGATAATGTCCGCTTCATCAGTTTTTGCTTCTGTTAAACAAACAATGTCATACTGGTTGATAAATTCAATAAATTCTACAATTTGAAGTTTAGATAAGAGCCCACAAACATTCAAACTAACATTTTTTAATTCTGAATTACTTATTATTGCTGGAGAGGTGAGAGAGTCGTTATCTCTATTTACAATGTTTACACATCCGGTGTTTTGCTCTCTATGGTAATCCTAGTCTTCCGTGTTCGCAACGCGTAATTCTGGATTGCTGGCGGAAGGCGGCGTGACGTTCAGGCATAGAGTTGATCTGTATTTGGAAGAGGGTGCCGATTCCATGGGGATGGCAGGCGCATAATGGCTACGGTTTGGTACCAGTCTGTCATCGGGCAGTGGGTCTGATGGATAGACTCCAGTGGCGGATCCAGAAGTTCATGTGGGGGGGGGTTTTGAGGCCCAAAGGGCCGAAGGGGGAGGGCATGGGAGGGGGTGTCCCCCTCCCATAGGTGGGGGTTCGTTTTTTTGTTTTAAATGGTTCTAAATGGTGCATTTTCCAGCATTTTGGGGGTATTTTTTGGAAGCTTTTTTAAAGACCGATCATCACAAATTTTTAATACAATGTTTTCAATTTAACTTTAACACATGACTTTAGACTTTGCTTTTAAAAAATGTTAAATCTGACAATTTTAGGAATGCAAGCAGTTGACTTCAAGTTGTCTTTACTTTAAATGCACCTACAACTAATTTAGTCCTATGTCAAGCTGACTTCCAAGATACAACTATTGTGCAAAATTTTTAAACGCTAAAAAAATTTAAAATTGAATTATTTTCAGAATCCCTAACTTGTGCTTTTCAACTGACTTGAGTATAATTAATATACTGTCAATATGATTTGGAATATAAACACACGTGTACAATTAATGAAATTTCAAACTGAAAAAATTTACATAAACTGGAGAATCTGTCAAACTAGAGGGGTTTGCTAAGCCAACCTGGTTTTTGTAAAAAAAAATTATATTAATTTAATTTTAAAACGGTAAAAAAAAAAACCCTGAATAATAGTTTATTCATAGTTTAAAAAACATGCATTTTATCAGCAAAAGAATATAACTGAGCAGCACCGTAACTATGCAGTTTTCTGTTGTTGGTACCTGACTACATTGTACTGTGACCTTGTGACTTCGCTAGTTGCACGGACTACCAGATCTCTGAGGCACTCTCTCTGTTGATTACCTGTGTATTGTGTGCGTTCAAGCGGAAAGTGATTTCCTGTTACGTATACTAGTGGATGTAAATTTCTCAGTTGTACAAACAAAGGGTTTATGTTTATTAGAGTCTTATCAATGCAACAAAATGATAAAATGACACTTGTAAAAAAAAAAAAAATCAATGAGCGGGGGGGTTTTCTGAATCCGCCCTTGGACTCTAACGCTATCGACAAAAAGCTTGTCCGCGACCATCACCGCTTTTCTGTTTTGTCGCTTTGCTTGCTTATAGTGCGGATAGAGTAGTTTCCTTCGGTCGTTTATAGCCTTTGGATATTGTTCATTGACCCCAAATGGTTTTCCGACTAGCGTGGAGGGGGCCACTCTTCTTACTCTCTCGCGTTCTTTAAATAACACAAATTTTGCTATAATTGGGCGGTGTTTATTTGGAATTTTCCTTCCAAGTCTGTGTACTCTGTGGAACTGGATTTCCTCCTCGATTCCCATTACAGTGTGGATAAATTCTTTCAAAACTGCCTCTGTATCTTCTTCTTGAGCTTCTGGGATTCCGTCAAAGATAAGGTTATCCCGCATTGTGCGCATTTGGAGATCCAGGTGTCGTTCATTCAGGTCAAATAAATTGTTTTTCACTGTCTGGAGCTCAGATATTACAGTCTTGTTCTCTTCGACCATGACCTCTGATCTTTTCCTGATCTGGACCACCGATTCTTTTATTTGTTTAACTTCGCTACGTTGATCTTCATATTGTTTGCTTAGGAAATGCAGGCCCTCGTCCATGTCACCCATTTTAGCTTTCATTTTCCTTAGCTCATCGTTTGTGGTTATGACGTTTTTTTCTAATTCCCCTAATCTTTTGTCAATTAGATCGAGTTTGTTCAGTTTGTTTGACACGTTTTCCAATTTATCTGTCATAGCTTTCAGAGCGTCACGTATATCGAATTGTTGTTGATTCGGTTGACTGGCTATTGGTGATACAAAACCAGCGAACTGACCTTGAGGACCTGGGGGCCCATACGGGTTGAACTGATTGATTTGACCGTTTTGACCGTTTCCTTAATAGTTTGAACTTGCATTAGGTGTTGAGTGTTGCATAATGGCGGGATTGCACATACTTGCATTGATTTGAGCATTTTGAGGATCCATACTGTGGATTCTTGGTATTGAAGCTTGATTGGTACTCACACGAATTTTCTGTTCACTCTCACCACTGATGTTTACATTCTTATTCTTTCGTTTCTTCGTCTTCTTCATCGCGTTTCCAGGCTCCATTCCCGAACATCATCTTTCCAATGGATATAAGACACAAAATCCCAATATTTCACTGACTTAAAACGATTAAATAACAGAAAAAGTTAAAAAATATTCGGAGCCTTTTTTAAGACTACCGCTTTATCTCACGCATGCGCGTGTAGGCAGAGAGAATAATTTGTCCTGAATCAGAGGAGGATATCGGAGGTTATGTTCCTCACTCCAATTAATTAATTTTGCCCATTCATTAATTTGTTTCACACTCTGACCTATAATTTCTTCCTCGGAAAAGTAAATGTTAGATTCCATTGTTAATTCTATCTGCATTAAGAATGAAAGTTGATGACAATTTCTATAGTTAAAAAAATGAACTGGTTAGTATTAAGTATTTATCAATGACAAAGTCAGATTTTATCTTATTAAGAATTAACGACAGTGAGATTGCTTAAATATAATTAACGCAATATATATGGACAGGTGAAGACACTTTATTCTGACATCGGTCAAAATAATTTCTTGAAATACTTAGAAGAAAGATTAAATAGATATAATCTTATTAATGTCTTAAATTTTCTCTTAAGTAAATCAGAAAAAAGTTTGTTGTAATCTCATTACAGTCATAAGTGAAGAATATAATCCTATCTGCATTAAGAATGAAAGTTGATGTCGACTCATTGAAGATTATTATAATCTATTTAGCACTGAAAAAGTCAGATTTAATCTTATTAAGAATGAACGACCGTGAGATTGATACAATTTAATTGGATTAACAAGGTTATATTTGGGTTATATTAAAGAATGATTTTTTTACGTAAAAATATTTTTTCAATGCACTATATATTTGTTAGTAGAAAAAGAACAAAATCATGTGAGTTACTGCTAAAAAGTGTAAGATATGGACGTTAAAATACCTTCACTTTAAAATCATTCTTTTATAAAAACCTTATGTATTTTTTCATGCTTATTCTACATTTATATATGTCCCAGATTCATTGAATTTATTCTTTGATCGTTCAAATAAAAATTAGTAAAACATCTCATTTTTATTCAAAGTTCTCTCGTTCGATCTTCTTGATTTGGCCACTTTCCTTGCGGTAAGTCTTAGATCCACCTTGCTTGATTACCAATTCATCGCCATATTGGATCCGCCGTTTCGATGCGCTCGAAGAGCGCAAGTAATCCTCACTGGGCGCCACCATCTTGGAGTACAGGTAAAACCACCCACTTAGATCCGCCATTTTACACCCCCCGGCTTGTTGATCGAGTTAAGCTAATTAACACCTCTTCGTCGCCATCTTGGATCACAGGTAAAACCGCCCCCTTAGATCCGCCATTTTAGACCCCGGTGTCTTGATCGAGTTAATCGGATTAACACCTCTTACAATAACGGATTAAATCCACCCATTCATCAGGGGGGTTGCATGAAAACCGACCTCCTTATACTACTCTCAACGGAAGAAAACTCAGTGCAAATGGGGTTTAGACATTGCGTGTTTTACTTCACCCAAAAGAATTGCATAATATACGTTTGCCTCCTTGCTACATACATGTAAATTACAATATGCACTCGTCTGTTAATTATTTACTGGCCTTGGTGATGATCTTACACATTCAAAATCTTAATCAGTGTAAAAACATATTACACAAGGAACACATTTAATACACTGTTCCCATTCAAGAGGATTATTAAGACGAAATTTTGTAAGAGGTTCGTGCAAAGAATAACTCTATCACAAACTCAGTAATTTTATTGTTTTTTGAAATGCTATCAAAAAGGATTTCAGTAAGATAAGAGAATATTGGACTTTAAATTTACTATTTAAGATATATTCTGGCAGCTTATTCTAAATAATTTTTTAAATTTATTTTTATAAATATGTAAAAATTGTTGTAAAAAGAAACTGAAAGAAGCAGAAGTATATTTTTTTCTTCACAGTATTTAGTTATTTGCTATGTACATTTATTTCTAATCTTTATTCCACGCTAAGTAGAAAAAAATCATACCTGTAATCTACATATGTTACACATCTTACATTGTACTATACCCGATTCTCTTATTTACCATAACCAATTGGTAACACAGAGAAAAAAAATGTTGTATCTGACAAAGCCTCTTTTATAAAAAAGACATTTCGAAAAAAAAGAAGAAAATAGCAAGTCATAGTATTCGCAAGATCTAAGTGTTTGTTCTTCGATGAATAAACACATAATTGTTCAGAACTTTCACCTACATCACACCAACGAAAATTCTAATCACCTTGATGAAGAAACATATCAATGTTTATGTTTCACTGGATGTATTCAATTTGTAAAACTCTGCACACATCACTGAGCACGTACTGACAATACTGGTGAGTTGGTTTTGCTTTCATACTTTTCTACTCTGAATGTTTTGGATTATAGTTTTAATATTTGCATTAATACACAGAAAAAAAATCTTGAGTATTAAAGATTAAGAGTGAATACTTTATGAAGGTGCAAGGATGTGTCGATTAAACGTGTGCTGATATTCGGAGTTTTGGTAATTTCTAGAAAGAATAAGTTTGATATTATATTTTCATGTGAAAAACAGCATAAGAGTCACGATAATATACATATACTTAAAAAAAAATTGAGAAAATAACTTAAATCTGTGTTTAACTCTTTGAGGTCTTTTTACAACACTTCTCACTTTCAATTGAAACATTATGTGGAAGTATTTTATTCTTGTAAGGGATATTTTTAAAAAGTTGGTTTCACAAATATATGTACATAATGAAATCAAGTCTATTAGTTTGTTTAAAATATCTCATTTGTCAAACAGATGATTACATGTAATAAAATAATATGAAAGAATAAACAACACCAAGATCATCTACATGTATATGTATGAGGATAATTATAACTTTAATTGAACATTCAAGTGATCATGAGCAAACAATATACAGGATAATATACATAATATAACTTTGTCAAGTTCTAGTGCTGTAGAGAGAATGCTCGTAAAACTTTAAAGATTAAACTGATTAACATTTTTAAAAATGAAAAACACCTCCTCGAGGCAGTCTCGCTTTGATCTCTAAAATAAAACTGTTAACTTTAGGACCCATCTCTTAAAGCTAGTGACATACAATTCAAGCATCGCATCACTCCAAGGGGGATATTAGCGAATTATTAAAATGTCGGTACTCTACTTATGGCCCATTTCATAGCCTCATTGATATATGACTCGATATTTTTATATAAAAACTCGAACACTGCCATATGAGTCGCCCCACAGAAATACTTCACAATTCTCATCGTGTACATGATAATATGGATGATAGTCGGAGCTACTGACACCAAAATAACAATCAAACCGTCGCCTTTCCATGTTATGTCACCTAGTGGTTCTTTCTCTTTGCTACAGCAACACGTGCAGCAACAGCCGGGTTCAATTGTGATACAGTCGGAAGACTTTCCATTGCATGTTTTTCTGCATTTCCAGATAATCGTGCAACAACACGGAATGTTAAACCAGCAACTGCAAATAAAAAAAAAATCGAATCAATAGCAATGCAACAAGTAATGAAATGTATTAACTATCAAACATTTCGAAGGCTTGAAAATAGTTTCGAACATAGTTACATTTTTCATTGACTTGAAAATGAGAAAAAGTAATTAAAAAATACAATTAGATTATACCAATCTGATTTTAGAAAGTAAAGAAACATATGTTTAAAGTACATCAACGTTGCAGGTGATTCACCAAGAATAGAAGCATTTTAGTTCTCCTGAGCTGAAAACATACAGGCAGCGATTGTTCCTTCGCACTCGGTACTTTGAAGTAAAAATTGCGGGTCCTTTGGATGACACCTTCAAACTGAGACCCCGTGTCAAGACAGAAGACACAATAAGAACCTTTACTGTTGAATAGCCCTTAGTGTCGGGTAAAATAAAAAAAATGAATCTCTTCACTGGTAAATGTATATAGTGACGTCTCTATATATGAGATAACAATTCTCAAATGAAACGTAAAACAGCATATAATCAATCAAGCAAGCAAGAATCACTTGGCAAGAAAAGCTGAAAATTCTTTTATGTTAATTATGTTAAGACTTCCTTAGGTAGAGAAAATTTTAGATTCTTCAAATCATGGTCTTTGTGTACTTTAAAATAAAGTAAGACTTATTAAATCTGGACACCACTGGTTCCACAAGAAATTGGTCGAATTAGACTCATTTTTACAGATAAAATTAAAGCAAAATTCTACACTTTTTTTAGTACACATGTATAAAGAATTATGACTTTGAAACGTGTGCTAAATTGTTAAGCCGCATTAAAAAAGTCAACTATATACCTGAAAAATAAATACAATCGTATGAATTAATTCAAATACTTCTTTTTTTACTTACCCTTTTCTTGAAAGGCACTTCAACCACGGAAAAATGCAAAAAAAATAGTCTTCAATGCAACCCTTGCAAAATTTGCCACAATTCGAAGAATAGTTGTCAAGAGAACCACAACAACAGCAAGAATCTCCCCATTCTTTACTTCGTGGAAGGGAAATGCTGGTTATGTATCTCCAAAGGGCGCTTATAACAGAGGACAGACCATTGGCAAATCTCATTATTTTCTTGAGGTCCCACCCAGTATCACAGGTATTGATACATATGTCCTCGTACCGTAGAAGCATGTAGTTCTGAGGAATTTCGATAAGAATTGTGACGAAAAAAACTTCTGCTTTTCCATTAAGACCGTGGTTTTTATTATCTTTCTTGGATTTCCCTTTAATCTGAATTATAATGTTAATAATTTGCAGTAACGCCAAAAAAGAGCCAGCAATGCTAAAGTACATGAACTTCTTGGTCAGTTCGTCTTTTTCTGATCCATCTACGCACTCTTTTGTAGGATTTGGTTTTGAACTTACGTTTGTCGTTGCATTTCTTTCAACAGAATCATCCATACTCATGTATTGCATCCAGTCAAGAACAACGTTCGTTATTATCAAAACTGCCGAAAGAATTTTACTTGCCACCGCAAATGCACGTCCGGATCCATTTATGCTTCGCCCGTCATCATCATTGGAAAAGCCTTCATTGCAATCACCCGACTCTATGTCCGAGAAATGTTTTCTTCGTCGCTGAGGCATTTTTGTATTTTTAAAGATGTTTTAAAGAATTTTTACTGCTTATTTCTGTCAGAATTACCCCTACTGATCGATCTTGACGACGAGATAAGGATATCTTTTCTTGACATATATATATATTTACCTTTTATACTGCTGTCGTACTTTTTCAGTTAGAAAAAAAATTCTTGCTCTTATCTAAAATGTCAGACGGAACACTTCTGCAAAGCTCTAAATATTAGTTTACGACATTACGTTGTCTTCATGTATTGATTTTGTCGTTCAATGTTTAACTAAATCCGGTGCAATATTGCATGCTTCACTTTTCAACAAAAAGAATGATTTCAGTTTCAATGTTAATTTTCATACTGAATGAAAGAATTTGGGGGAAAATTAAGATGTATGAAAAATACGTAATTTTCCCGATTCTGACGCGTTATAAATAAAAATAAAAATTTTCAAATTATTCATATTCTGAAATAATAATATTAAAAGATATTTGTCTACAACATTTTTTTTATCTATGGTTAAAATTTCAAATTATGGACAGAATGATGGGTCCGTAGACATGGAAAACCAAAACAGCCAACTTAGACACTGTAAGGTATGGTATTTGTTAAGGTTTCATCAAAGGTCAACATGCTGAAAAATTTATTTTTACAATAGCTACAAAACTATGTGATTTATAAAGTTGAAATTTTTACAGTTTATAAATCATGTATATCATTGATTAACAGATAGGAAGTACCATTCGATAACAAATACTGAATAAAAATATTCAAATTTAAAAGTGCCTCCGTGAATTCCGTGAAAGCCATAATTGCAGAAAAAGTTTATCAATGAAGGACAATTTGGACTTTGATAGCCTCTGGAAGGTTATTTTTTTTGTTTACTTTGTCCGAATGTTAAGATATTAAACCGAAAGTACATTGCAAATGGTGGATTTTATAGGGGTTTTGTCTTTATTCATGCCATGCCTGTGGCAAATCACAATCACACGGAAATCTTCTTTTTCTAATTTATTATGACGATTAAAAGCAAATAACAAACCCACAAGGGTTAACAATCACAATACCACATTGGCTAAGATTACCAGAATCATGTATCTAATATGTACTCAATCTTTCTTCTACGTAAACTCACTCAACTCAATAATAATCAAGATCACAAAAACTCTCATATACTAGTAATTATATAGTATTGACCAAACATCTGGAAATAGAAACTTCTATAAAATTCTAGGTCATCACATTCTTACATATTCTAGAGACTTCTTGAGAATTCATTCCTAGATTATACATGTACATCACTAATCTCTAGAAAATCATTATAATTGCGACAGTTTGCAACAATGCCTTTCAAAGACCATTTACGTCCAACTCGCCCTTCAATCATTGATTGTACATTGTATATCGTTTTACGTCCTATTCTAGAATGTTTTACTCATATATAGAGACGTCATTGTATGCCGATGAAGGGCTTCAAATTTAGACCTATAATCGGCAATCAGGGCCATTGGGCAGTGAGGGTTCTTTATCGTCCCAACGACTACCGTGACGCGGAACCTACGTTTCCGAAAGACCCGTGGATTTCACTTCTTATGTCGAGCGCTTGGCGAAGGAACAGTCACTACCTATGTTTAGATCTTAAGTTTGACGCGCCACCGTGAACGAAAATTGAACAAAGGTCATATCCGAAAGACCCGTGGATTTCACTTCTTATGCCGAGCGCTTGGCGAAGGAACAGTCACTACCTATGTTTAGATAGTAAGTTTGACGCGGCACCGCGAACGAGAATTGAACCCAGGTCTCCAGGTCACGAAGCGTATGCTCTACAACAAGTCTAACGCCCTTCATTATTAAGCATATATTACTTTTGCATTGATGAACATTAATTATTTTTGCATTGATGAACATACATGTACAGTACTTGGCCATAAGTGAGTCATAATTTTATTTTTCCATTATATATATCATTGAAAAACGCATTTTTTCTAAATTTTATTGCAGTGTCATTTGTTGTTTCTTTTTAATGTCTAAAACATCACACAATGCAAAATTTGTTGTAGTTTCTTCACATTATTTCAAAATAGTTTTATCTTTATGCATTACTGTGAAAACACAGGTCAAGTGCAAAACAAAAAAATTAAGACTTCAATTTCTTAAGAAATCATTGTAATTTGAGGCTAGAAAATTTTGTCTTGACAATATTTTATAATTTATTCTCAATAGTTTTAGTATCATTTTGTTTATCATTTAAGATAAGAGAATTTGAATAATTCTGCATGTTTCAGTGAAAGAATCATGAAAATTGAGCTGAAAACGACTTCACAACAAATTTTTATAAAAACAGTTTTTTCAATGAAATATATAGTGTAAAAATACCAGGCCAGGTACTGTATATTATTTTTGCATGGATGGTTTTCACTAAATGTACATAGTTAAGCAGGTGCATATTTTTTTTATAAATATGCAAATTTTTAAATTTTATTAAATAAAATTAAATTTTATATTTTTCACGATAAATATACATTTTTTCAAATATTTGTATTCAAGTGATACTTTCTATTTGTAAAAAAATGATATATTTATAAACTATAAAAGGTTTAACTTTATACCTCACATTGTTTTGGAGCTAATGTAAAAATATATTTTTGGACATGTTGACCTTTAATGATACCTTAATCAATTTTTCTAAAAGAATGTAAGAAACCTAATTACTGCTTTTTAAAAATACGTTGGATGAGTATTAATATCTGATGGAATAGTTCAAGGTGAATATAAGGATTTAGTTTCTCGATCCACATCAGAGTAAAATAGATTGAAAAATTACAAATGGATAATAATGATTTTGGAAAGTTTCATTTTCTGGGGCAATTGACTTCCACTCATAAGAACGAAACTTCAAGATATGTAGGATTTTGAATTGAGTGGGAGTAGTGGGCTAGTGTGTTGCAGGAAGCCTACCACCCTCCCCACCTTTTTTTGTTAACGAATTTTTTTATTATATTTTAAAGAAGAAAATGTTCAATAATAACTTGACTTACCCAATTTATAGATGGTAACACCCAACTAAATAAACTTTTGATTTTTTGAGAATCCCCTCCTTTCGGGGAATTGAAAATCAAGTTAATTCTAGTTGTTTATTTAGCATACTCATTTGAAAATCTATTTGCATAGTTTTACGAGGGACGGATTAGAGAGATCTATTCGTCCCAGAAAATAGATTTTATGATCATCATTTACGCTGACAAGTTATATTTCCTATAAATTATATAAACTTCACAAAATTGATTTAACTTCGTGTGCGAAATACACCTGTAAGTCTTCTTGAAATAAATAACCATATGCTCTTTACACACGAAATTCAATCGAGATATTTCTCCGACCTTCAAATTTATTAGCATCTATTTCTGTATACAAAATAGATGCCTTTATTTTACGATAAAAAGTATATTTGAAGGGACTTATATACTAGTTTATAGGTCCCAAGTATTTGTTATTTGAAAGTTGGCTTTTAAGGGGCGGGTTTGGTTGACACATCAAGTGTTGTATATAAAAGGTCGGGTTTGTTCTTCACATTCCTTTTTCCTGAACCTTTCAAAGGTAAAGTCGCACAACAATTGCTTGCTAAAAAATACATGAAATGTTTTGTTACTTTAAAAACCCGCCCTCCCTCGATCTACCCTTTTTGAATGTTCCATTTTCTCTAAGTAAGAATGATATTCTGTTGCTTGGTTTTTTGCTTTATTTTGCAGTGAAACAGCTTTGATCTGCATGTCCGAGATGAATACCTTATACCCATAGAAAAATATCCTGGTGCTGTCTAAGGAGAAGTTAAAGTGAAGAATCTACCAAATGATGCCCACATCAAGCCCATTGCCAGCTTTAAGGATTGTGCTAAAAGTGATTTAACTGTCTCTACGCAATATGCGTACTGAATAGTGTTGCAAAATTGTTAAACTTGCTATCGTTTATAAAATCCAGTTGGTAGCAGGATTGATAGTTTGACCAAAAAGAAACCGTCGTGGCACTTTTTCAAAAAGAAGACATTTATTTAGTGTTTAGCGTCTGCGCACACCAAGTCAACTGATAACTGAATGTTTGTGTGAAACTTGTAATAAACTGTCACCTTGTTGAAATGCTAATGCTAGTGTAAACTAAGCTAATAAGCTTACTCTTGGTGACAGTAATATATACTTTAGAGCTGTACCACATAGTACAGGTTTGAAATATGAAATGTTGATATTTGAAGTTTGAGATGTTTGATCTATGAAGTTTGAGATATTAATGATATTTGATATGCAAGATTTGATAAAATAAGTTGATATGCTTAATATTTGGAATTTGAGATATGACATATTGATTGATTGATTTGATTGATTGATTGATTTGAACAATTTGTATGTGTGCTGACCCTCCGCGGTTAACCCGGGACGGTTAGAAAAAAGAAACACACATTGTTGATGTTTGAATTTGGTGGGTTCGCCCAGTTGAAATCGTTAGACAGGTGGTCGTTTAATGCAGGTAGAATATATAGGGAAAAGCGTTGGGGGGAATTTTTACGGTCACATGTGACAGTGAGTCGCTTAATACAGTGGGTCGCTATGGCAGTTTTGACTGTATGTTATCACCATTTTTTTTCAATTAGGTCAAACATGAAGGCCAATATTGGCTTCCAAGGTCAAGTGGTCTGAAATCATAGCATGCTCAGAAATATATATTGCCAAAGGTAATGCACATGTAAAATATGAAAGCCCTATCTCTTCTAAATCAAAAGTCATAAGGAAGAATTACATTTTTGAAGAGCAGGTCATACTTCAAGGTCACAGGGTAAAAAATCATATTGTATGAAGAAAAGTCTTGTCAAAAGTGATACACATGTGTTATATGAAAGCTTGTCTCTTCTCATGATTCAAAAGATGACCAAAGTTAAAGATTTTGTGACAGACAGACAGACACTTACAGACGAACAGATGAATGAAATTAAATGTCCCCTCGCTTTCCGAATGTGGGGGACAAAAATCAAGAAAACACACCAAAAGGGATTAACTGACCCTAACATGATGATTCATAGAGAAGCTTTCTTTTAAAAATTGGGTCTTCTTATATCTTAAATTATAATATTTAGAAAGTTAATCCAGATATCCGTCCATCTGTCTGTTATGCTTTGGGGTACCCATCTCTTCTCCACAACTCCTTTGAGTCTCATACCACTGAATGAAATTTGATGAGACGTTCACAGAATCTTTATTACATATATATATATTGCCATTGTGACCCCCTATTTTATTTTTTGATTCAACACATATTTTGGGTTTCCCATACAAAAACATGGACTTTGTCATTATATTCATCAGGGGGTATCATTTAGTGAGCCCATTGCTCACAGTACCCCTAGTTTAATTTTTATTAAGAGCAGAATATAGATGCACTTAAATTTCATTCTTATATCTAAATTCATTCATGAAAATATCTAACTTAATGATAAAAAAATATTGATGACATATAGAGCAGATGGGTGAACAAGATCCAAAGATATGATGATGGATACCAAAGGGAATGGGTTGCAATATTTTCAGCTCACCTGAGCCGAAAGCTCAAGTGAGCTTTTCTGATCATGTTTTGTCCGGCGTCCGTCTATCTGTAAACTTTTCACATTTTTGACTCTTCAACCAAACTTGCCACAAAGTATCCTTGGGTAAAGGGGATTCAAGTTGTTCAAATGAAGGGCCATACCCCATTCCAAGGGGAGTTAAATGGAAAATTACTGAAAAATTAATGGCATCTTTCAAAAATCTTCTTCTCAAGAACCACTGGGCCAGGAAAGATGAAACTTATGTGGAAGCATCCTCAGGTAGTGTAGATTCAAGTTTGTTCAAATCATGACCCCGAGGGTAGGGCGGGGCCACAATGGATGATCAAAGTTTTACATAAGAATATATAGGAAACATCTTCTTTTTGAGAACAGCAAGGCCATGATTGGTCATATTTATATGGATCAAAGTATAGATAGATAGGGCGTAGGGCAGGGCCAGCCCAACATGGATGATCAAAATTTTAGACAGGAATATACAGGAAAAATCTTAAAAAATCTTCTTCTTGAGAACAGCAAAGCCATGATTGGTCATATTTATATGGAAGCATTCTCAATTAGTGTAAATTTAAATTTGATTTCAACCATTTGGCTTTTATGTCATGTGTGATCATGATCTAAACTAACAAGTGGTGGATTCAAGAGGAGTGGATATTATCTTCCTTTAAAAAAATTGTGGCAGATCAAAGGATATTAATGATTATGGTTATTTGATTCAAACATTTCAGCTAATATGTCGTGTGTAATCATGATCTGAATTCATAAGTGGTGGATTCAAGGGGAGTGGATATTATATTAAAAAAAAAATTTGGTGTATGAAAGGATAATGATTATGGCTAATTGATTTCAACCATTTATCTTCCAGTGTATATGTGTCATGTGTGATCATGATCTAAACTTACAAGTGTTGGATCCAAGGGGAGCGGATATTTTTTTTTTAATTTGTGGCAGATCAAAGGATATAAATGATTTTGTCTAATTGATTTCAACCACTTAACTTATTTGTCATGCGTGATAATGATCTAAATTTTCAAGTGGTGGATCCAAGGGGAGTGGATATTTTTTTTTTTAAGTTTGTGGTGGATCAAAGGATATTAGTGATTATGGGTTATTGATTTCAAACATTTGGCTTATATGTCATTTGTGATCATGATCTAAACATAAGTGATGGATCCAAGGGAAGTGGATATTATTTTTTTCAAGTTTGTGGCGGATCAAAGGATATAAGTAATTATGGCTAATTGATTTCAGTAGAAATAAATATTCTTCTTAAATTAATAAAATATAAAATAAATATTTCAATAGGACTAAATATTTTCACATCAGTTAAAATGAAAATGTGAAAAGTTTACCACAACGCCAATGACGATGCTAAAGAATGACCTAATTAATGTAGTAAACTGTGATCTAACGAAGCATTCGCTTAAGTACACATGTCCTTATAGTAAGGTTTTTTTTATCCTATGGGATAAAAATTCCCAAATTACACTTTATAGGACTTTAAATCCTATGAATGGCTAATATGGGATTTTTAATCCTATTTCTTCAATTATGGGATAATAAATCCCATGGGAGGAAAAATCCCTCACAGTTTTTTTTCTCCCGTGGGATTTTGGTGGGATTTCAGGTGGGATGAAAAATCCCCCCATTCTCCCATGGTATTTTTAGTTTTGGGAGAAGATTATACAAAAACTACAACATTGTGGAAGTTGAAATTGACATGATGAGATGAGAATAAAAAATCCCACCAAACTTCAGGAAAATTTTAAATTATGTCTTTTCGAAAGGGTACCTAAAAGTCCGGACTTTGTCGTGTCCGGACTTAAATGTCGCACTGTTAATGGCGTCGCACAATTTTGTATCGTGTCACGGCCAATACTCTCCACAATAAATAAGTATAAATTCTATATTGAGTTTTGTGTCATTTTTCTCTGTATAAATAATCTCAATATTCTTTAATTATTTATTGATAAATCATTTCAATCAGTACACGTAGTTTAATTTAAAATGTTTCAAGTATAGGATAATCAAACAGAAATAGCTTTGTTTACGCTATGCATAAAATGGCCATGTAGCTTTACAAATTGATTGATTAACACTTGATTTTCCATTTGAAGTATTAAAATAAAACAGAGACTAGGTGCTTTCAGTTCTATTAAAAATTTCTCCTAAAAGTCCAGGTCTTGGAGAACTGGCTTTTTAAAATTGCAATGTTCATGAATTTTAAGGTAAATAAGTATACTTGAGTACTTTCAATAAAGAAAAATAATATGAGCGCACTCTATAATCTAAAGAATAAAACATGTCTTTGAATCCTAAGAATCAGTTCTGTCGTTTACTAGTTGCATATTTTAAATAAAAGGTTGCGCTCTATATTAAATATCAAAAATAGCTTTTAAAATTGGCCTTTTTGTAGACTTTTTCAGAATATGAGGAAATTGACGCATTTCACAATGTCACAATGCATTGACTAACCAGAAAATTACGTCATGTTTGAAAGATAAGCAATCACCAAATATCTAAAAGATATTCAATGCATTGTTATCTAAAACTAAGCAGTTTCAGTTTTAAAGAAATTCTGAAGGCAAAAAAAAGGCAAAAGTTAACCTTGTTCTTTAAAAAGAAGACCGCCAAAATAATGTCAGTTTAAAATCCAACCAAACACGGTATCCATAATGCTAACAAATGCCTCAGCAAACTCTGTCGGGAGAACCACACAGAAATACTCCAGTACACGTAAAACATACATAGCAGTATATAATGTCGTAAATATTCCACCGAAAAATCGAATGATGCTGAGTAGACAATCAATCAAACACTGACCACACGACACGTCGCTACAATTGCAACAATTGTCGAAACATTTGCAACAATTGTCGCAACATTTGCAGCAATTGTCACATTTGAAGCAATCTTCACAAGATTTACACTTCGGACCCTCACAACAGGAGTAGCAGCAGGCAAATGGACAACAATTCCACCAGAAGAAGCCGCTATTATACGTTAAGTAGCTGCATGTCAAATAAGAACATCCCTCATACCTACAAGGAAACATTTATTTTCCTTAATTTAAAAAAAAAGAACTGCATAATTTGTATAGCAAAAAATCGGAAAGAAGTGTTAATCCATATTTAACAAATTTATAAGTTTAAACTTATTTGTTTCCAAAAATCTTAAGTAAATAGCGCCATCCGTCTGCAGCACAACTGAGATTTGAGACAAAGCCAGCCGTTTTATACTTATACTCAATACTACAAAGAATTTACTTCTAAATGTCTTGTGAAATCCTCTTGCTGTTATATAGAGCAATAGGTATACTTTGTTACTAAATAGGTAGATCCGTTTTGAAAGGTATGTTTAACTTCAAAATATAAAAGAGGTATTTAAGGTTTAAAACTATTTCATGACTCATACAAAACCATTTCTCTCACACATTCATTTAGTTATCGTCGCAAGCCAAGAGTTTTGTGGCCATTTTATTTCCCCAAACATGTCCTTACCTGGATTCTTCCTTTGATAGAAGACACAACACACAAGTCTTGGACATTTTTCTTTCGACTGTGTGCTGCGTTCCAGGAGCTCCACAATACACTGTTCCAATTTTTACCTTCCGCTCGCTTCCCTCTACCTCAGATGCCCTCCTGGCGGTCATAGCACAGCCATCAGTCGAATTTTTTTAAGCAAATGGCCATACCAGTTCCATCTCCTCCTCCTAACCTCGCCAATGATGCTTTCTACTTTTGACATCTTCTGAACTGGCTTGTTCGGAATATTCTACAACCATCTTGTAGACCTTGTTGATGACAGGAAGGCAATGTCATGCTAAAAGTAGAGAACCTCAAGCATAATGGAAGAGTCTCATCGAATTAGCGTTCTCTCTTCTGTGATTGTCTGATGCATCATCTAGTGTTTTAATAAGAAACAAGAGACTTGACAAACAGCAGTTTGAAGCTGGTCATCACAGGGAAAGGGGCTGTGTTCTCGTTGTCATCAATCACAGAGCACCGTAGTCTTCATTCAGGGCTTTAATAATCTATATCAGGTACTCCTTATTTCTTCATGATGACCCAAAGACTGTCTGTTTGCACCGAATAGAAAACTTTCTCAAGTCCACAAAATTGGTATTCAAGGTAGCTTGCTAAATGATGTTCATAAGAATGAAGATCGGTTAACAGCCCCTCTCTCTTTAGAATTCTACTTGCGCTTTTCTAACGAAGTTGTTAGTTCCGGTCTGTATTCTGTTGATGAGTATTTCGCTGAGCACTTGCTAGTTTTGGGCGGCAAGGTCACCTCTCTCTAGCTACTAGAGTACTGTAGGCTGCTTTCTTTTGGGATTTTGCAGATCAGTCCTTTCGTCCATTCCTTCCATATTTGGTCGACCTTAATTCATGACTGACCGGATAGAGACTTGCTCTTAACATTGCTGTTGATATGTGCTCTGGATCCAAGAGCCTTCACATGCCTTCAGTGTAGACTCGTGGTTACTAAGTGTAAGATATAACTATAACTTTCATTGGGCAAAGGTGCCTTGCATAAAGCTTCAGATCATCGTTTCAGTGAATGAATGTGTGTCATTTACATTTTTAAGAACAAAGACCACATGTTTGTGAAAATAGAATGGGCAAAAATCTCGTGGCTTGAGATAATTTCTTTCCATCAAATAATTTACTAAATATATAAAAATTTAAGTACATTTTGATAAATTTGTTTCTTTGTTGTGAAGCACGAAGCATAAAATAAATTTGTAAATTTGCAAAAAAGTACTATTTGTTTTAGCCATAATTTTCTGCTTATAATAACGAAGACAGCAGGAAACTAGCATAGTATTATTAATTTTTTTCCCACAAGAATTAAAAAAAAGACATATAAAATTGATGTAATTAAGGAGAGTGTAGATTTTAATACAGATCAACCTTTAAACAATGATAGTTTTCAAATTATCTCAAAGCTATTACAAAAACATTGATGCGTTAATATATTATTGTTTATTTGAAAAATATATAGTCTACTTATATTTTAAATTCAAGAAGATTAATTGATGTAATTGAAGTATAAATATAAACTTTAACTCACCCCCGACAGAGAATGACACAAGGAAACCAGCCTTCCACGCAGGTCCAAAACATTCTTGTGCAAAGGGCTCCACTACAGCAACTACAGCAACAGCAATTGCTGCGTTGAACTTTACGTTTGACAACTCCACCACTTCCATCGCAACATTTGCTACTGGTGATATAGCGCCAAACACTGGCTAGTTCAGAGCCAAGGCCGTTTAAAAAGCGCTTAATTTTCTTTCCATTCCACTCTATCTCACAGTTAAAACATATGATGTTATCGTACTTAAGGAGTAGGTAGTTTTGTGGAATCTCCACAAACAATGTTGTGAAGAAGACCTCAACTTTGCCATCAATTTTGTCTGGTATCGTCTCTGCTGGGTCACGCTTGTGATTTAAAACTATCTGATAAATTATCTTGGCTAGTTGAAAGGCAGAGAGAACGGATCCAGCAATGGTAAAGTACATGAACTTTTTCGTCAGTTCATCTTTTACTGAGTCATCCGTGCAGTATGATGCGTTTTTGGGTAATGGATCACTGGTACTCAAACCTTCGGACGAAGCAGGTGCGTGAATGATATCAGAAAGTTTGTCCTTGATATCAGTGATTGGGTCCTTAATGTCAAAATATTGAAGCCAATCCAAAACGACGTTCCCAATTATCAGAAGCGCTGACAAAACACGAGTGAACGTATACCAGCATACGTTCCTTGGTGTTCTCTCCTCCTTCTCCTCCTGGTTCAAGGCGCGTCTCATCTCATTGGAATCTTGGTCTTCATCATGCGAATATCCCCTATTCATCACACCCATTTCTATGTCTTCTTCTCGTCGACGATCCATTCTGCTAACTTTTTGCAACGTCTATATAACTGCAGTGCACTTACTTGTATTTGTTAAGAGTTTTTATATAGGTTTAGCAAGCGCTGTAAGTCAGATTCTTAGTAATGATCTGAACATTACTAGATAATGTTATCATTTAGGAAGGTATATTGCATAAAATGAAGATTGTTTATCTCTTGTACTTTACATAATGTGCAGTACAATGTCTCCTCTTCCTAAAACATTTTATACCCCTCCCCCCCAAAAAAAAAAATCATTTGAAGACAAAAACTACTAGTATATATAAAAATTAAGTCGAATCCAGGAAAAAGTTTTCTTCCTGCACAGAAGGAAAGGAATTATCATTTTTTATATTTATGACCTTGATTTATTCAATAAAATTAAGGTAAGGCTTACACATGCAATATTTGTTATCAATCCACTTAACCGAATTGAAGTCAATTGGTTACATTAAACTCAATCAGTTTTTATATCAGTACATTTACTTTAAAATCAACTGCTACAGGATATTACGTTTTATCAACTACACTCAGTAATTTCCTAAGTATTTCGGCTGTAGAATAAAACTGACAGACAACAAAATATATAAATTGCATGGTTTCTCACATTTTTAACTGATTTTTATCAATCCCCTCCGCCGCGCCAAAATAGAATTTCTTTTTTTTCTGCCTTTTCTTTTGATAGTTTTGACTATAGTGATACATAAACTTGTTGCAAGAGTAATGATATAACCTACTGTGTAATACAAGATACAAGAATCCTTTACATATATTTTACCTCCAACTCTATCTTAGTTAATGATTGGATCTAACTACATTATTATTTAACAGTCTGTACACCCATGTCAAGCCTAGAAGTCGAAATCTTGCACCAAGGGACAAAAATGGTATCAAAGATACAACTGAATCCCTAAATATGCCTGTAAGCAAACTGTTTGCATATGTGTATTGTGGGCTGGACACTGATCCGCTATGTTCTCCATCAACCGTTTTTGCATTCACAGCTGTAACGAAGCTGCTAACCATCTTAGATGAATTTGGTTGTGGCTAAAAAATAAACTCAGGGAGCCTAGTTTCCTAGGAGCTATTTTTTTCAAAGCCATTTTTGTCAAGGATCTGAAAAACATATAACGAATCGTTGAATTAAAAATATGCGTAAACTGTTTATCTGAACGCTCTTATAAAGTCTTTTTTGCTGTCTTCGAACTGTAAACTCAACTTTTTGTATTCAGATATGTATTTGATAGACATGTATATGTGTGCAAACTCTCTACTTTTCATAATCAGAATCTTCTACTTCTTAATTTTTGTTCCCAACTACGTATACACTTTCTGTCTCGAGACTGCAGTTCTGCGACCCATAGGATCTGATTCTATTTATATGCATTGCCATAGTTTTCTTTCCTCTTTCCATCCTCTCATTTAATTTTATATTTAACATCTATTTGTTTCTCTCTAATCATATCAGGGCCGTACCAAAAGCTCAAAAACTTTGGAAACTTTCCTAGAGTTTTTTAAGGGATACATACCATCACTTTGTTACCAATTGCAGTGTTTATGGGTGTCATTCCTATCATAAGACATCTTCTGTCGTTACAAAGCTTTGAACATGACTAGAAGTACGTTACATAGCATTATGGAAGAGGCACATAAATATCCTCTTATATTAAATACATATGTGTTCCTTCCGGGGATCCATACATAATATCCAAATGAGTTATGACCTCTCTTCCAACATTAGAACGTTAGGATAACACACTGGTACTCTCGTGAATAGATGAACGATAACCATAAGTACACGGGGCAAGTATTTGTCCCCATCAGATAATCGAAGATATAGGCAGTTAACATAGCTAAAGATTTATTATACCATCACAAAAGTTCAAAAACATAAGTTAAAAAAATGGATTCTGTTTTTGCATCAATCTGCATGATGGATAATTATAATCCCCACACTTAAAATACATGGATCTTGCAGTTTGTTTTGAAGAATTAATTTCTTTTTAAATTGTTTATTTTCGTTTTTAATATTTAGTTTTTTTATTTAGTATCGGTTTGCACTATTGGGCTTCCCTACCATTTCGAGTATTTCGGGAATGGCAAGATCAGCCAACCAGTCATTTGGAATGTTACATTTTAAGCTTTTTTATTACCAGATACCAAAAAGGTAATGACTAGAAGATATGGCGTAAAAGAAGTCGAACATGAGTTATCGTTCATATAATGAGTTATCGTTCATAAGATGCGTAATACGTCATCACTAGAGACCTATTCACTCGTACATGGAATATTCCACATGCGTTAAAATAAACAGAAATAAAATAAATATTCTTTAATAATATGTAATACATATTCGGTTGGTAATTTATTTCTTATTTCATCTGTAATTTACAATGGGGTTATTATATATAAATCCGTATGCTGGAAAATGGAAATGTCAGTAAATATAAACAATTTATCAATATAAATTATGGATAAATTATAGACAATCGTGGATTGATTTTAATGAAAAATAAAAGGAGTTGAGGTATAGTGCTTGATATATTTTCCTTTTATATATTTATTTGTATTTCGGTTAATGCAGTTTGGTACTGTGTATTGTGAATGGAGAATGCACGTGGGGGGGGGGGGGTTATTATCTACTGACACGAGTATAGGTCTAAATTTGAAGCCCTTCACTGGCATACGGTGACGTCTCCATAATGAGTGAAAAATTCTCGAGAGGGACGTTCAACAATATACAATCAATCTATTTCAGAAAAATACAGGCTATATTTGTATTGAAACCGTACCTTTTTCATAAACAAAAATTCTCACTAGTGATTTCACAGTATATTTTATCTCTCAGAAATAAGAAAAATCGAAAATTAATATACAAATAAAATTTTAAAAAAAAAACTTTTATTCTAAAAAAACTATTACATTGTGTAAATATTCTGTTTTACAGTCTTTTTTAAAATGATAAAATGC
Source organism: Saccostrea cuccullata (assembly GCF_032062105.1). Taxonomy (NCBI): domain Eukaryota; kingdom Metazoa; phylum Mollusca; class Bivalvia; order Ostreida; family Ostreidae; genus Saccostrea; species Saccostrea cuccullata. The sequence continues at coordinate 32,723 of NW_026933619.1, read as the reverse complement.
TTACGCTGGTTAGATGAATTTTTTTCTGCAACAGCTGTGACATTAATTCCTGTACTAACAAAGAAAGAAATTTTATTGTTTAAATTTACATCTGTATGAATATGGAAAGCCAACGGGTTCAAAATTCCGACTCTGTAATTCTTAAAATGTACACATGTAAACCTGAATTTGTAAATTGTAAATCTTAATTTCATTATCTGTCAATTGTTTTTTCACTATTTGTTAGTTGTAACTATCCATGCGTAATTTGACTAGTCTAAAATGTAAATGCAAGCTTTGCCGATGCTCTCGTTTAATTCGTAGACTTACGATTTGTCAACTTGTGAAATGTAAATTGTACTTGCGTGATTTGTAAATTATGCAAGGTTGCATTATGCTATGACCTATTAAGACGATAGGGGGCGCTATAACGGTGGCAGTTTAATTCGTTGATTAACAATTTAATCATTTCCCCAATGCGTTTAGAAATGCACCAGACCTGAGGATCATTGACGCGACTGGCCCAGTATAGACAAGGGTGGAGGAAATTTGTTGCTGCCATACACACCACAGGGTGGAAAGGACGACGATGATGATAAAAAACGTTCTACCACACAAACATATAAAGAAAGGCTGATGAATAAATTAATTTCATGTCTGTTTGTAAGGACTGTAATTCAAGACTGTTTGTAAATAATAATGTATTAACAGGGGTATACTCTAGTAAAATCCTGAATAATTTTCTAATTTTTAAAAAAAGCCTTTTCTGTAGTGTTACTGGCAGATTCGGTAGGAGGGGGGGGGGTAGGGGGTTACATGTATATAGAGGCCAGGATCGACCCCCTCGGATTTTCATTAATGAATTTTATACAGCAAAACAATTAGGAAATAACCTTGGACCCCCCTTTCAGATGTTATGAACCTCTCTGTAAATATAAATATGTAGAAGAGTCATATAAATATTTGAAACAGCTTATCAACGAGAATTGCCCCCCCCCCCTTCCCGCACACATGCAATTTTTTTTTTTTTTTGCCTTTGGATGAATTTTTTGAGTGGACATGAAGCTCCACCCTAATTTAGAAAAAAATCCTGGAATTTGAACATATACATGTATTGACAAACCCATTCTTCTTTTTGTAAAGTACACAGGAGTTTTTTTTTTTTAGTTATATGAAGTGATCATATGTTCATTTTTGATATTAAGTACGTAGTTTTTCTCTTATTTTCTTCCAAACATTTGACTATTTTTGCGCTTATAAATAAGCATTAATATATACTAGTAGTATAATATCAAATTTAAGACTAACACACTACTAGGAAGTGTGGGGGGATCCTTCTTTTATGCACCACTCATTGAGTTTGTATACATTAATCAGATGATTTTATAGAGCTGAACACATCCAAGAAGGTATGGAGAATCTCAGTTTTGTTGGGTTACATATAGTTTATTCCATGCATCTTCATGAAACAAAATAAACTTCAGAATAAAGGCTTCCGTGCCTTGGGTCCAACGCTCACACCAAAACACCAAAACAGAACACGTGAAAAACATAGTCCTCATCCGTAGGTGTCGGAACTTTTTCCAAATATATTCTTAGTATAGACATTGAACATTTCTTTGTAGGTTTACCCCCCGCCCTCCCCACTTTCCACAGACACGTCGCAGTATAGGTTAAAAATCGGGAAAGTGGTGGTGTTAGGAAAAAAATTTGGTACTGAAGTTCGAACCTTACCCCCCCCCCCCTCCCACAAAATAGGATTTTCGTGTTTGGGAAATGGACATCCCCCCTTTTTCTGGGCTTGTCAGGTATTTTTTGAAGGTATTTTTTTTCACTTAGCCCCCCCCCCCCACTTTCAATTTGCTTCTGACGCCAATGTCATGCACGTACTAACGTTTTTGAAAGGGACACCCAGAAAAATAATTGACACTGGGGGAGGCTGTGGTATGGTTCTTACAATTCAATTTGATCCATAGTTATGATGGGTTTTGATACTAAATTTTAGTGAAACATGTTCGAGAAAAAGCGGGAAAGGGGAGCCCCCTCCGATAATACGTGCCCAGTCTTTACGCTTCTTTATAAAACTGAAGAAAAAAAATTTCGGGTTCTATTCCCTCGGCACCTCTCCTTGCGTGGATTTAACAGGGGATTTGGGAAACCGGACCCCTCTTTCGAAAAAAAATTCACGAGATCCGCGTCTGTCCTCTGTGTTCGAGCGATGCTTTGTGTGTTTAGATCCCCGATCTTCTCTGCACTAAACTCAAATCTCATTTGTAAACAGTATAAGAGACCGTTTGAAGGCATGATATGCAAAACTCAGTTGTTTAAGGATCTTTTTTACCTTTGGGGCGAAATGACTTTCCACCCTTATAGCGCCCTCTTTCGTCTTAATGTGCAACATTGCATAATTTACAAGTCACGCAAGTACATTTCAAAAGTTGACAAATCGCAAGTCTACGAATTACACGTGATCATTGACATAACTTGCATTTACATTTTCACACTTTTCAATTTATGTTGGATAATTTACGATTAACAAATTGTAAAAGAACAATTAACAAATTGTGAAAGAACAATTGACAAATTATGAATCTAAGATTTACAATTTACAAATTCAGGTTTACATGTGTACATTTTAAGAATTACAGAGTTGGAATTTTGAACCCGTTGGCTTTCCATAGTATGAAAAGCTTTCAAAATAAATTTTGATATGTTAATATCATAGATGAATTTGTTGTATTATAGATGAATTTGTCATTGTATGCATAACTGATGGAACAGACAATGTTCAAGAAATCCATGCACGTGGCTTAGTGTCGTTTGTGCATTGATTATTGGCAATGATCTTCTTTAAAAATGATTGAAAATATTCAGTTATGTTGATATTGAAAACTATAACGGCATTTGAATGTAGCCACGATAACACAGTCTTATATGTTTCGACAGTAGGGAATTGATAAGTTTTGCTTCGATCCTCCTCGGGGCATTTAGTTAGTAAAACAAACAATCCAACAATATGCCGCCTTGATTTTATTCACTGAATTTTGAAATAATTATTAATGATTATCTCGCACTGAGATCTAAAACAATTCTTCCGACCCACTAAAATTAAATAAATTAATAATTATATCCTTTAAGAGATCGGCCTATCTGTTCAATAATTTTGTGATAATTATGCTATATGTTTCGAAACTGTGAAGATAACCAGACTTAAGTATAACTTATTTTTAAAAGATATTTCATTGTAATAAATCATTTTCCCATCTATATTACCTTTTTTATTACTCTGTCCAACTTTGATCAACCGACCAAATCGTCTGGACTTCTAAACAATGAATGATCCCTGCAGATTACACTCCGAATACATTCATCTTTTGGAATAAATGAACAAAATTATCTAAAATCTTAAATTCAACTAAGAAACATCGGGGTGCTTTTAACATTCTGTTAATGTAGATTTTTGTTTTAAATTTATCAACCGTTTTATTATACACAAGAGAGATAATGAAACCCTATGCCCTTCAGTTGGATCTGAAAGATATCGAAGGCAAATGAGCATTGGTAAACCCATAGAACTTAGTATGCGTCGCAAGAGACAAGATATAGCACTAAAGAAGAACAAAGGATAGAAAACAGCGAAAGGGGAATGCATTCGTACGGGAACTTCAACCATGTCTCTGTAAACATAGAAACTAGATACAGGGACACTGGAATATATATAGGCGGGAGTCAGCATGGAAGACATGAGATATATCCTGGCAGTGGGAACCATTTTTCATCTGGAAATGTTCCGCCAAACTACTATTTGCCGGGGTATGTTCCACAAAGTCTTCCATCCACGGAATCAAATCGTCCTCCTGTGAACATGCAAATGACACAGAAAGATCGAGGCTTAGGTAAAACCCTAGTGGGTCCTGTAGAAGATTTTCATGATTCTGTCCTTCCGTATGGACAACGGCGAAATCAAATCGACCACAATCAGGAACAAGAAGATAAAGCGAAATCACCTAAGCCAAGAAATGTATGGTGGTATACTGGATGTCGCGTATTTTCAGCCATTTTGATTATCCTGGATTTAACATTCGACTGGATAGAGTACACTGACATGGAAGATCCTATTGAAGATAACGACAAATATTGCAAAGAAGAATTTGATTCAGGGGAAGTGGCGAATCAATTTTTGTATGTTTGCATTGCCGGCACTATCCTCGCCATTCTTCAGATGGCCAACATCGTTTACCAGATTGTTCAGAATCACCGCTTAGATCCTACCGAAGAAATTCCAAATCATCTGGATGAACGGACTGAAGTATTCTTAGTGACGACATTTATTGAAATACCACAAAATTTTCTACTTTCTCGATACGAAAAACTTCTTTGTTTGGATTGCGAAGTGGAATGGGACTCAAAGACTATCAAACGATTCATGAATGGATTGGTAGCTTGTTTAAGCAGTATTTGGCGCTACATAACAAATATAAAAGTATCAGCAGGTGACAAAAGTGATGGTTGCTGCAGAAATCCTTGTCAGAAGTGTGGTGATTGCTTTGGTAATTGTATCAAAAAGTTCTGCAATGGTTTGCTGAAATGCCTTTGTCCGTGTTGCTGTTGTTGTTTTGAGTAAGTACATAGTTAATGAAAAAATTATTTTAATATTTGTTAATTATTACATTTGCTGTATTTTTGTAGTAAGCCTACCGTGAAATTGATTTGAATACTATTATCACGCGTAAAAATATACACAAAGAAACGTACGTTAACGTGACGTCACAATTAGGCTACAGCGGCGTTAGTAAAAGTATAACGAAATAGGGCAGAGAGAAATTCAAATATTGAGTATATTTTTTTATGATTTTAGACAAAGAAAATGACGAGTTTAATAGTCTTCATGAAATATGCCTACTTGACAAGTCTGTGTTTCACACACTAATAACTCACACAAAACTTTTTAAACATTCCTTAAATATTTCTTTTTATAATGTTGGAAGATGTCCTTTCTTGCAATCTCAAAATCATATATGATTGCTTTTCGTTCTTTTTAGTTGCAAGACATTTTTTCCCTGCTGTTGCTGCTCGGTCATCAGAGAAAATGGAAGGTGTTACGCGGAATGTTGCTGTAATTGTAAAAGCAATCCCAACGAGCCCTCAATACTGGCCGATTTAGCAGCCATACCCACGGCCCTCCACGTCTTCTTTTACACTGCAAGGGCCATGAAAAAAATCTGCAGCTTATCAGGAATATATCCGGTCTACAATTTTATTCCAAAAATTATAAATGATACCATTATCAGTTGGCTTTGGGACATGGTTTTCTAAGTGTCATTGATGTGAAATTGCGGATTGTTTAAAAACTTTTACTTGGTTTTCACATTCACATTTTGCCCACAGATTAAAACGTTTCCTTGAGTTAGTAGTGAATCAGCCAAATTTCAACTTGATTCTTGTTTGTTTAAGATATTGATCCCCCTTTATCCTATGATCAGAGCTTTTTAAATATAACTGTGAATAAAAAAGAATTTTTTAAAAAGTTTTCAGATATTTTGATCAAGCCAATACTATATGAAAATAATATGTTTTCTCCAGCTAGGAGATTCATTACTTAAATTTTGAACTAAGGTGTACAGGTGTAAAACAGTACTGTAAATCACTTTTTACTCGCGAGAACATTATTTTCGCGTAATTACGCGAGACAGTGTGCTCGCGAAAATTTAATTCTCGCGTATAATAGCATTCCTTATTATTATATAGAGCAATAACCACGATTCGCGAAAATTTTGTCTCGCTAATCAAGAGTCAATGACTATCTCGCGAAAATAATGTATCAAGAAAAAATAGTGATCTACAGTATATAAAAGATTTTCTAAAGACAGTTTGGATTTGTTCATATGATTGTTCTTTAAGTGTAAAAACTTTTTAGATCTATGGATAGAGTTCGCATATAATGAATATAATAGCCATGCATTTAAATAAATCCAGTTTACAATACCTACATGTATATTTTATGCAAGTTAATGTAAGTTTAAACCCAAAAAGATATTTGATAAAATATATTGCTTTAGAAGTTTGTATGATTAAGTTGACGTTGAAAAAGATCCTTTGGGATGATTATAATTATTACAAGAAATGTTTTGTGATGAAAATATGAGTAATTAAAAATTTTTCAATAATCTCTGCAACAGGCATTGATCTCTATAAAACTGTTGAAGTCTACAGTAAGTAAGAGACTATACACCACGTCTTTTCTCTCTCTGAAATCTACTGAGACCTAAAATCAAAATTAATTTTTTCATTTTTTTTTTAAATTTTGATTTACTTTTATGTGTTTTTACTGTCCCACTCATTCTTCTACAACGATATCCCTCCAAGAAAGAAATGTAAATCACACTGTACTTCATCAGTTTTTCTGTGTGTTGTCTTTAAAAAAAAAATTGATTTTCTTGAAAGCAATTGTCATGGTGACTAAAAATCAAATCCTCTTTTCCTGTAGTCTATGTTCAATTTCAAGGATTGGTTCACCATCAACTAAAATAAATATGCACAAATTATTGTTGTTGTTTTTTTGTTTTTTTTTTTTTTTTGCTTTTCGATATCCACGTATGATGTTTCTATAATTACTAGATAATTAAATTTTTTCACCCAAAATACATAATTCAGCTAAGAAAGTTTTCGTATCATGATTTTATTTTTTTCTTAAGAGACAAACTTGACAAAAAAGTAATTTTAAGAAATAATAAAAAAAAAAATATGGAGTTTAACTTTTTTTATTATCAGTTTTCTTGAAATCTACTTGTTTATCATTAATATAAATTATATTATAAGAAGTTACTCTATATATTGACTATAGTGATACATAAACATGTTGCAAGAGTAATGGTTAATCTTACTGTGTTATACAAGAGGTAAGAATCCTTTACATGTATATATTCCCTTAATAAATCTTTCTGGGCTTAATTTGATTGGATCTATCTACATTGTTACATTACAGTCTGTTAACACACGACAAGCCAAGGAGTCTGGGTCTTGCAACCGGAGTAAAAATGGTAGCAAAGCTGCACTTGAATCCCGAAAGATGCCTTTAAGCAAACTTTTTCCTGTGTGTATTGTGGTCTTGACACGCCACCATTATTTTCTCTTTATTTTAGATAGAAGAGGGGCTGTCACTCCACCACTATTTTCTCTTTAGTTTAGATAGGAGAGGGGCTGTCGCTTTTTCCTTTGTGTATTGTGGGCTTGACACTTCACCACTATTTTCTCTTTATTTTAGATAGGAGAGGGGCTGTCGCTTTTTCCTTTGTGTATTGTGGGCTTGACACTCCGCCACTATTTTCTCTTTATTTAGATAGGAGAGGGACTGTCGCCTTTTATTGTTCTGTCGGAATCAAGGTCGGACTCAAAGAAGATGAGTTCCCCCTGAATCCTCCTGTCATTTATGTTCATCGTCCGTTATCGTACATATATCTTAGATGTGTTGGCTGTGGCTGAAAGTCGTGTGAACATACTTTAGCCAACCGAAAAGTATGATTGCAAAGGTTTTATATCATAAGCAGCACCCATATCTCCTTTCGTCTTGTCCTCAGATGCGCAAGTGATGAAATGTAATCTCCAGGCTTCGTGCGACGAAAGTAAGTTAAGACATATTGAACAAAGGAAACGTACTTTCCTCTAAGTTGCTTTTTTTTCAAAGACATTTGTGTCAAGTATATGAAAAACGTATAATGAATCAGTGAATAAATAATTATAAGTAAATTGTTAATTTGAGCGCTAATCAAGCCTTTTTTGTTGTCTTCGAACCGTCAACTCTACTTCCATTTTATTCAGATATGTAGATACATATATGTATGTAAACAGGATTTTCTACATCTTTATTTTTGTCCCCAACTAGGAACTCATCTTTACTTTCTGTATCGAGACAGCAGTTTTGTGACCTATAGGGTCTCATTCTATCTAATGACTATATCCTCTACCATAGTTTTCTTTGCATCCTCTCGCTTAATTTTACATGTAAGATCTATGTGTTTCTCTCTAATCAAATTAGGGTCATACTAAAAGCTCATAAACTTTGGAAACTTTCCTAGAGTTCTTTCAGAGGATACATACCAACACTTTATCACCAATTTCAGTGTTTATGAGTGTCATTTCTACTAAGAGACAATCTTCTATTATGACAATTAAAGCTTTGCACATGAGTTGATGTAATATGATATTCAATTCAACATTTAGACATATCGACGACGTATTCTCAATTAACAATGGTGATTTCCATTCTTATGTCGATACAATATATCCTGGTGAGCTTGAGATAAAAGATACCACAGAGTCTGCCACAACTATTTCATACGTCACGCATTCTCAATTTATAGTGCCAAATCGACTTTGGGAAAAGTCAAAAAAATTTGTGAACTGAAACTAACACTATTATATGTCATTTGAAACATGAAAGTGTATAATTATTAAAAAATCACAATTTGATTTACATACTTCATGCTGTGTTTTGTAGACCTCCTTCGAAATGAATGGGTTGGAGGGCTAATTTTACACCAAGATATTTACGTGATGTTGAAAAGCCATATTTGGAAACGAAAGAATTTTTTCTAATACAAAATTAAGATAATACACATAAAATTTTGTTAACTATAAACATTTATGAAACCGTTTAAGCACATTTGTAAAAGGTATGTGAAATCTTTGATTCAGTTCTTAGTAAAAACAAAACAGGCATAATTTTCATTTAAATGAAATTATTTTCTTTTTATTTTAACAAGTTTTTATCAAATCTGATGATAAGCTAAATAATGACAATATTCCATAATATGTTTCATTATTTGATTCTTTATTAATCTGCTCAGAGAAAAGCACATAATTTAAAATATAAGAAGGTAAAATATTTCGCCATTACCTGATTACGGAGTGTTTGTTAAATGTCACGTAAATTTCGCACATAGATATCATACAAAATAAAAGTATATTCGGGGAAAAACTGATTATATCATTTTAAATTATTGCATTTTATGAATTTTCTTATCTGTGTTCTTGACAAAGGGTTGAATTGAAAATTCAAGTTATGACTTATCTATAGAGGAAGGAATCATTTAATAAATGACCCCTCCCCCTTTCCATCATTTAATCTGTTGATTATTTCAAATGCTTAATTGCTCGTGAAAACTTTATCTTCAAATCTCAAAAAAAAAAAAAAAAATAAATGAATAAAACAAAGTTACCCTAACCACCCTTTAAAAAGTTTGTTAATTATTTCAGTTGCATATCACATGTGCTCTATAGAACAATATGCATACATTCTACATTATTATAACGTAAATTGAATTTTCAGTACTATTAAAGCATAGACGCATACGTTGTAAGTTCTATGTCTAAGCAGCAATTTAAATGGGAAAAATTAGGTGCACAATTTAATACATGTATATCTTGCAAAGCAACAAAAATGGATTCGATTTCGACCAGTTTCTTGACACCCAACACCAAGCCATCTTTTTAACCCGATGTGGAAGCCCCCCCCCCCCCCCCCACACACACACACACTACATGGAGTGCAGCGCCTATTCTCTGGAATTATATTTCCTACGAAATATGATATTTTCTTCTTCAAAATGTTTAGTTTAGCTTGGTATACAATTTAGGTGTATACAACGATTTTTTAAGTGGACGATACACTTTCAGTTCAAACAAACAGCAAAATACCGGTACAAACTTGAAGAAAGTTTTTTCAGATTTACCTTCCGAATGATAACGTGCATTACACTTAAAACTATGCAATATTAACCAATTGCTCAAAATGGAAAAATTCTATCATTAAACCACAATTCTATTTGTGAATAATATTATGTCAATTCAATTTTCAAGTCACACGGATGCACAAGATATTGAGTAAAAGATGTTTACCTTTGCATGTGCACTTCCTTTTGCATTTCTGCAATCTTGTTACAGAAAAAATGTCATTTTAAGAAACAGTGTATTTCTTAATGTTTTTAGTTTTTAAATCATTAAGATTAACTCGCGAATGCTTTAGAATTAAATTCCAATTTATTTTAAAACATGATGGTAACGTAAATATTGGTAACGTAAATATTGGTAACGTAAATATCGGTAACGTAATGTAATATTATTGACAATAATATGTTTTATGCATACATATGTAATTTACCATTTTCTGTGGTTAGAATGTAGTGATTTTAGTATATTTCATGTATATATCAGGTTTCAGAGCTAGGACGTTATGTAATGCATAGTCTCAGGTTTTGGGGCTTTGCGTTGATTAGTTGTGAGCTAACGTCGGATATATCACGTGATTGTTATCGCTGGTGGATGCTGCAAGTGTTTGTACACACCATTTTTTGTAGAAAAACATAACGATTTCGGATTATTCATCTTGATCAATGCTTAATAATCAGTGGATTAGTAGTACATACGACTTTATGCACAGTATGTAAGTGATGATATTTCGGATTCGCTTTGTGACTGTTTTTCGACTCCTTCGGAGCCTGGGTACATGCGGGGTGTTTCAAAATGGCGGACATGACGAGGATTGTGCCAATCGGCCATTCGTACATTAGAAGGATGGACAAGTATATGAAAGACAAGACGTGAAAAAAAAATCTTTGTTTTGACCTAAATTATAAATAGATTCTCACTGTTGATCCGTGGCCAAGGTGGGTTAAACGTTGAGGGTTTGGCGAAATCGTGAACACTATGTACTTTCTCCACAGCCCCTGACATTAGCCTTTCTCAAATCGGAGGTAACGAACTTTCCTTCGACCCCCCACAAAGATTGTAAGGTATATATTTCTTTTACTTCCTGATTCATGGTACGAGTGTGAAACATGTAATTTTATGCAACTTCTCCGACGGGACCCTCACAACTTACCACCGGGATGCAACAATGTTGTTATTGAGATTAATCAGCTTAGAAACTCTGTGTCTGAATCCTTACCATACACTGTGTGTGTCATTTTGGAAACACCGGGGTTTTGGGACTAACCTACAGTACCTGAGGGAGTTCACCTACGTACAAAATCATGCATGCAGTACCAATCCAGTACCTATGGTCAATGGTCAATCAAAGATGCTGTGGTCAACACTTGCAGGAGGCTAAGGCCAGTATAAATTAATTTGAAGTTTGATATAATGACATACATGATATATGAGCATAAATCATGGAAATGAATAGATGCATATGTATAGGACAAGAGTCAAATATCTAGTAAGATATTTAGAAAGATGTCTATTCGAAACACTCAAGTATTATTATATCTTTCTTTAAGATATATGTAACTTCATGAAAACCTGCAGAACATAATGTCAAAATTTTCCATGCTAATGTCTCAAAGTTATTGTTCGCAGGGTAAACTAACAGTATACATATGTCAAAATTTTCCATGTTAATTGCTGTATTAAAGTTATTGGTTCGCAATGTGAACTAGCAGTATACATGATGTCAAAGTTTTCCATGTTGCTGCATCAAAGTTATTGGTTTGCAATGTGAACTAGCAGTATACATGATGTCAAAGTTTTCCATGTTACTGTCTCAAAGTTATTGGTTCGCAATGTGAACTAGCAGCATACATGACGTCAAAGTTTTCCATGTTGCTGTATCAAAGTTTTTAGTTCGCTATGTGAACTAGCAGTATACATGATGTCAAAGTTTTCCATGTTACTGTCTCAAAGTTATTGGTTTGCAATGTGAACTAGCAGTATACATGATGTCAAAGTTTTCCATGTTACTGTTTCAAAGTTATTGGTTCGCAATGTAAACTAGCAGCATACATGATGTCAAAGTTTTCCATGTTGCTGTATCAAAGTTGGTTCTCAGTGAGTACTGGGTAAGTCATGTGGCTGTCTCAAGGTATAACTAAACTGTTATCTATTCAATACAAGATCAAAAGCAAGGCATGTTTTTTTTTCTTTTATAAAGACTTGATTTATCAGTAAAATATAACAGTTATGAAGCCACTGTTGTTGAAATCTTCATCATTTTATTATCAAAGTACATGCAATTATGAAAGGTCATTACCTAAAATGTTGGTGATACCTTTCATCATAACAGCAGAAAATTCATGAAGTAGTTCGCTTAAAATATATAGTCATAAATTATATTCTAGATAGAATTCTTTCAGCTTCAATCCTGCCGAAGAGACGCCCAGCCACAGACGAAACCTGGAGAAGAGGAAAGAGTCTAAAAAATCTGAGTGAAGTGTCAAAACTGGTGGAGCATCCATCCGTGCAGATTGATAATGAAAACAAGCAGACAAAATTCTAAAGTAACAAGGTAGTCGCGGAACCCTCTTAAGATGCTACAAGCAACATATCAGAAATACTCAATCAGTTATTAAGTTCAGGCGAGCCAGCAACCCCCAAAATAGCATACTGACATTGATGGGATTCCGCTCGGTGCAACAGTAGCACAACGCATTAAACAAAAAATCTGGGAAAATCAGTATTTAGATTTGCGTGTGCTGCTGCAGCAGCGAGAGGATCCAGTATTTTGGGGGGTCTTTGACTTCCAACACCAGTCAACCCAAATAAATTAAGTGAATTTCTAGTTCATTATGATAGATCTCTTTCAACTTAATTAGTGCAGAGTTTTAAATAGGATTTTCGCCTGGGTTGTGTTTGCAGACCCCATCATATCCAATATGTTGAGTAATCATAAATCCGCAAGGGAGAACCAAAATATTATCAATGATCACATAGAAACAGGTCTGCAAAAGGGAATTGATGGACCATTACCTGCACCCCCATTAGATCACTTTGTTGTATCACCCCTACTGCGGCTTTAAACTTAGTGTCAAAAGGTAATTCAAATAATTTTGGAATAATTCATGACCTCTTTTTTCTAAAAGACCAGTCTGTGAATGCCAACATCTGCTGTACACTGTGATTGGATTGTTAATGTTGGAAGTTTGGTTAAAAAATTTAGTCAATATATTTTAAGAGCAAAGTCTGACATCAAAGAGGCCTATAGAATAGTTCCAATTCACCCTCTAGATCACCATCTATTAGGTTTTCATTGGGAAAATTCATTTTTAATATTATGATATATGGTAACCAATGTGAGCAAGTAGCAGTTGTCAAACTTTGAAACATTAAGTTATGCACTACAGTGGACAATGGAAATAATTTTAAAGCAGCAGGGGTCTCTCATATCGTCGACGATTTTTTTGTGGGCCCACCAAATTCATCAAAGTGTAGGTATGTTCTAGCCAGTATTTTATTCTCATGTAGGCAAATTTAAAAGTGCAAAAAGGTCTCATTGAAAGAATTACAGTCAGCACATAAGTCTTCTTTACTTCGCATGTGGGGTAGCTAGTAGTACCTGGTAGAGCCTTTTTAAGGCGTCTAATCATTCTCACTTGTTGTTTCGATGATTTTAAATGATATGCTAAGATAGAGGGGAAGCGAGAGCTGACTTAGCTACCTGGTCATATTTCCTGGTCATATACCATAAATCATTTTCATGGAAAATCTGTCTTACTGAATAAAGAATTGATGTCCTCAGAATATCTAAATTTGCAAACTGATGTCGCAGGGTCACACAGTTTTGCTGTAGTTTTGGGTTCAAAATGGTTTGCGGATAGATGGCCTGATGCCCTTATACAATGTCAAAAATGCATCAAAGAACTTTTTCCAATTGCTATTACATTTAGAATTATGTGGGCACAAGCTTCAAAACAAAAAAAAAAAAACAAAAAAAAAAACAAAAAAACAAAAAAAAGACTTTTCTTATTTGACAATAAGGCAGTAGTAGAAGGCATAAATAAACAGTCATCTGGTGAACATAACCTCATGAAATTATTATGTCGGCTTGTACTAATGGCAATACAGTGCAATAATCACTTAAGAGCTAACCATGCTTCAATAAAATCTAATGTACTCGCTGACAGACTCGGAACATTATTCACCAAGCACATTGGCATCACAAGTTTCGGCCATTTAATTTTTCAAAAAATTCTGAATTTGCAATACCCATCTAAGAATTTTTCTTTTTTTTTGGTTCAGAAATTGTTAAAAAGGGTGTCAAAAATCATGCCAAAGAACAGCCTCAAGACTCCAAATAACAAGGGAAATTCGGAGGGAAATTCCTACAAAAGTTATAGAAGCTATACGTCTTACAAGGTCTACTTGGAATAACCGAATTCTTTTAAGAGCATTAGATTGGGAGAATTATTTGTCAGGACACTGCAATCTATGAATCAAGTGTTTTTAAGGTCAAACATACATTTTGAAACTGGGAAAGGAAAATTGAAAATTGTAAGTTTAATTTTATGTCACACACAAAAACTAGCAATCTGGTCAGTCAGTTACCATCTACCTGGAGGCCCAGTCTGAAAAAGATCTCTGTCCTGTGTTTCCCCTTTTTGAGTATATGTGCCAATTTAAACATTCAAAGGGGACCCCTTTTTCAATTAATTGATGGCACTCCAGTTTCACAGTCATTGGTTTCAAAACATTTAGGTCCAAGTATTACATTCATGGGTTTGAATAAAAAATTTACAAAGGTTATGCTTTTTGTATTGGGGCAGCTACTCAGGCAGCTAGGTTGGGTTCTTCGAAAAATGCAATTCAACGTATGGGTAGATGGAAATCTGATGCAGTCAAGAGATATATAAGTACAGGATCCTTTACTCTTTCTCTCCAGTAGTTTGTTTTTTTTGTGTTTTTTCTCCTCAATTCATTGAATTGATAAGGTATAGTCTACTACCCTCTCCTAATGATAACAGTACAGCACAAAACATCTGCTTATAAAGGTCATCCTGCAATCAATTTTGTATTGGTCAAATTAATCTTGTCATCTTCATGTAGGCTGTCCCTTAATTAACTATAAATGGGTCAGATTATGCCTGTCAGGTTCATGTAGGTATACCCGTTGTCCTAAGATAAGCTGTAAATGGGTCAGATTATGTTGGTTGGTTCATGTAGGTTGTCCCCAGTTAAGCTTTCAATGGGTCAGATTATGTTGGTTGTGTTCATGTAGGTTGTCCCCAGATAAGCTTTCAATGGGTCAGATTATGTTGGTTGTGGTCTTGTAGGTTTCCCCAGATAAGCTGTAAATGGGTCAGATTATGTCTGACATGTTCATGTAGGTTGCCCCCAGATAAGCTGTAAATGGGTCAGATTATGTCTGACATGTTCGCGTAGGTTGTCCCTAGCTAAGCTGTAAATGGGTCAGATTATGTCTGATATGTTCATGTAAGTTGTCCCTAGATAAGCTGTAAATGGGTCAGATTATGTCTGACATGTTCATGAAGGTTGTCCTTAGGTCAGATTAAGATGGTTCAGATGAGGTCTGTCATCCCCTTCCCCCTACAATTTATTACCATAGAGTTACCTTCAGTCATCTGCAATGGATGATTAGAGAGTAAATAACAAATTGGAGCATGAAATAAAGGACTCGGCATTTGTAATGTTTACTGCAAATCATTTGTATAGACTAATTTACTGTTTGCAATGTAATTAATTGTAATTAACCATTGCCGATATGTTGTTTTATTACATCAATACAGTAGAGACTCGCTATTACGGTGACGGTTTTATACGATAGAACGCTTATTACGTTGTAAATTCAAAGCACAAATCCAAAAAGAATGTACAAATATTTTAAACCTTTGTACTAGAAATATTGTTTATCATGATTTATATAAATGCAATTAAAATGTGGTAAGTTACAGGGGTTTACTGGCCATCATTTATTATTCAGAGCGAGAATCTTTTCTTAAACATATATATTAAGATTATTATGGTTTTTCTCCTATGTTGTCCATGTACGTGGGTTGTTTCCCTTGGGTGGCGGAAAATCCAATGTAGTTGGATTTTTGGTGGCCTATTGTTTGTTGCCACCTTATTTTTCAGCTTAAATGTTTGATATATTTGTGTTTTTTGAGTATTGTCATGATGTTATTTTAAAGTTTTGGGAGATCCATAACAAGGTGTAGATACAAATTGTAGAAAGTCATAGGATCTCCCAAATTTCATGTGTTTCATTTGTGTCATTAATAAATGATATATTTACAACAATACTCATTCTTGGTTTTCATTCAATCTGAAAAATAACAGAGCTGCGGGAAACTTGGTTTTAAATTTGCACAATTATCATATGGAAGGCATAATGTAATATTATTGACAATAATATGTTTTATGCATACATATGTAATTTACCATTTTCTGTGGTTAGAATGTAGTGATTTTAGTATATTTCATGTATATATCAGGTTTCAGAGCTAGGACGTTATGTAATGCATAGTCTCAGGTTTTGGGGCTTTGCGTTGATTAGTTGTGAGCTAACGTCGGATATATCACGTGATTGTTATCGCTGGTGGATGCTGCAAGTGTTTGTACACACCATTTTTTGTAGAAAAACATACCCTCCACCTCCCCGTACAACCGTCCCTAAGGTTAAACTTTACTTTGGGATGTATTTTGATAATTTCTTTTGTTTGGTGGCCTATTGTTTGTTGCCACCTTATTTTTCAGCTTAAATGTTTGATATATTTGTGTTTTTTGAGTATTGTCATGATGTTATTTTAAAGTTTTGGGAGATCCATAACAAGGTGTAGATACAAATTGTAGAAAGTCATAGGATCTCCCAAATTTCATGTGTTTCATTTGTGTCATTAATAAATGACATATTTACAACAATACTCATTCTTGGTTTTCATTCAATCTGAAAAATAACAGAGCTGCGGGAAACTTGGTTTTAAATTTGCACCATTATCATATGGAAGGCATAAATATCTTTCTGAGATTTATCGTAACTTTTAATGCTGTTGTTTAATTATTCCACTGTTAATTAAAGGTATATATTCTAGTGCTTGAGTGTTAGGCAATTTCACCCATAGGAAACAGTGTAGTTCTCTTACTTAATTTGTGAATAAATACTAACACGTAAATATCGATGAATTTCTTAACCATTGGACTCATAAGAAAAAGGGGGCTATTTTTTTTTATAAATACAGATAAACCGTGTCTTTTTTACCGTTCCATGCAATAGAAGAGGTGTTCATAATATCAAAAAGTTACAACTTAATCTTATTGAGTCAGTTCAGCAATTCTCAAGTCCTTTTGAATTTCCAAATTAAAAAGTAATAATTTTGCGGTGACATAAAAATTTGATAAATATATTAAAATTTTTAAAAATTTGTGACACGCATATGTGTGAAGGGTGTGATATTCAGAAAATATAACTCAGATGTAGGACAATCTTACTAAGAAAAATATATGTAAGTGATTTGAAACTTCTTTTTGGATTAAAATAAAAAAATACACTATGATCGGCGATAGTTACGTAAATATCGATTTCTGCTATAAAATGTGATTTTCGCCTAAGACAACCATTCAAGTTACAACAAACAATTGTTGTAATTTAAAAACAACCAATAATGGTTCATATGACTGGCAGAAAATAAAATTTATTAGAAATATTATATTACTTAAAACACGGTACATTATTTAAAGCGAATTGAGACTATAATTTGAGAATGCGTGACTTGGAAATTTACTTGAAAAAGACATTAATGTTAATCTAACAACCAAGCTCTGTGATAAACCTGATACACGCTCTGCACAGGAAGAAGTTGGTTCCTCTTGATTAGTTTCTTAGTCCAGTCTTCTGTAATTCCACAATGATGGCAGGGGAGCCTATTCAAACTGTCCTCACTGCCATGAATGCCAACATTTCTATATTGTATTGCCATGATGCTGTAGGCGAGCAATGATTCATGATTCAAATGTAGTTTGACACTCAGCTGTCTCCTCATACCCTCTTTCTTTCTCAATTAAACAGAGGTTTAAAATTACCAATGGAGGACTACATTTTTATAAACCTTTAGTAACTATATAACTCTGTAGATAATCTTAGTTCACAGGCATTCAGTGGAGCTGGTCATTCGAATAACAGAAATCTTCTGAGGGTCTATGTGTGCGTCTAATTTAGATTCATTTTCCAGGAATTACACCTTTCTTGAATTAAGAACATTTCTTTTCCTTCGAATTCTCACATCCATCAATTTGTCAAACACCTGTTTTAAATTATCGAGAGTTTTCTAAAATGGACAATTCACAAAACAAATCTTGAAATTAAGTACAACTAGTACTTTTATATTCATGAGCATCTTAAATGTTACCGGACTGTTATAGCACTCAAATAGCATAACAGTAAACTGATACAATTCGCTGCGAGTAAAACTGTCGTCTTTGGCTTGACATTTTTTCAATTTCGACTGAACAATATTCATAGTGGAAATCAAGGGTGCAGAATGAAGTTGCTCCCAGGAAACAGTTTAGCAAGTCGAAGTTAAAGGATAATTTATGCCTCTTTCACAGTGTTGTTCTTAAGTGACCTTAAATCTACACAACATCTCATTCTGTCCTTCGTTTCAATCTGCTTAAGGTCTATAACAAGCAAATTCAAAGAATTGTGGTCCCCCGCTTTCGCTGTCTTTTTGGTGAGATGTCATTTTTTAAATGACATTTTGTGTCTAATATGAACGCCCTATCATAGGTCATCTATTTAGAAATTATCACTGAACTCCAAGGTCAAGGTCAAGGGGGTAACGTTTTAGGTATCCAATGAAAAGTCTTCTTAAAAGAATTACATAATTTATGTGAAGCATGAAAGCCCTAGCTTTTACCATTCAAAAGTTATGGTCAAGGTTAAAGTTTTCTCATAAGTACAAAAATCTCCAAGGTCAAGGTCAAAAGGTCAAGGTTGTTGGTTTCAAATAAAAGGTCTTGCCACAAGGAATACATATGTGAAATATGAAAGTCCTGGTATCTACTGTTCAAAAATTGTGGCCAAGGTCAAAGTTTTGAAAAGTCCAAGGTCAAGGTCCAAGGGGCAAAGTTTTTTGTATCGAATGAAAGGTCTTCTCACAAGAATTATACATATGAAAAATGAAAGCCCTAGCCCTTACCATTAAAAGTTACGGTCAGGGTTAAAGTATTTTTATAAGTACAGAAATCTCCAAGTTCAAGGTCAAAAGGTCAAAGTTGTTGGTATCCAATAAAAGGTCTTGCTACAGAGAATACATGTGTGAAATATGAAAGTCCTAGTACCTACCATTCAAAAGTTACGGCCAAAGTAAAAGTTTGAAATATTTGTGTAAAAGTGGGTCAAACTCCAAGGTCAAGGTCAAAAGGTCAAATTTGGTGGTACCCAAAGAAAGGTCTTGTCACAAGGAATACACATTTTAAATATGAAAGTCATAGCTCCACTGAATCAAAAGTTATGGGCAAGGTTAAAGTTTTTGTGACGGACAGACAGACGGACAGACGAATGAGATTTAATGTCCCCTCGCTTTCGCGAAAGCGGGGGACAAAAAGGTACTAACAAATCTGTTTCATACAGCTATTTTTTTTTTTTTACTGGAAAAGCCCTTATGGTCACAAAAACAAAGCTTTTTGACATCCGTAATGAATACGATTTCGAGAGTATGCTTGGGTTTGGGATGATCAGCCAAAAAGTAATTTGGGACAAAATGTTACATTTTAAGCCTTTTTATTTGCTCTCTGGTATATCGTTCTACGCTTCTAAAATATTATTGTACTGAAAAAATTCGTGGGGTCAAATTTTCGAGATTTGAGAAAAAATATTGATTTGTGGAGACCTGATTTCGTGGTTGGAGAAATTAAGTAGTAGTGCAAATGAAATTTGAAATTTCGTTGTGGTCATGAATCCATGGGTCCAACCATGCTTCGGAAACAACGAAAAAAAAGGTTATGCAGGAAAAAATCAAGGAATTTGTGCCCAAAAATTTATTGCATAAAAATTTATACACATATCCGTCGCTTACTTCAATTTTTTGATATGTTTTTAAACAAAATACATGTGCTGCATTTTTTCTGAAAGAAAATTTCACTGAAAAATTATGTCTTCTGCAATTTTTATGAAATTACCGGAAAATGCATGAAAAGTTCATGACGTCACAATTAGCATTTAGGAATATTGGGAAACCGATTTTATGATTTTGCTACATGGAATTTCAGTAAATCAGAAAATGTGAAATTTAATTTCTTACATTACTTCCAAATTTTAGGAAATTATAAAGAATGACTGCACTTAAGGACGTTATATGGAACCTTTTCGGCTATCCATTTGAAGCTTCTGATTATAATATATAGCTAAAGTAATAAATGATTATTGTGCATGTATATGCTTTTGTACGAAAGCCCAGAAGGCTCATTCGAGATTCGAGTTTCAAAATACGAGATTCAAAATTCGAGATTCGAAATTCGAGTTTCGAAATTCAAGATCCAAACTAACCAATCAAAAGTGGATTCAACATTCGAGATTCGAGTTTCGAAATACGAGATTCGAAATTCGAGATTCAAAATTCGAGTTTCGAGATTCAAGATCCACACTAACCAATCAAAAGCGGGTTCAACATTTGATTACTTCCCTTAGTTATGTTTTTACTATCAAGAAATCGTTTAATATAATTATAAAAAATGGGTCATTTGATTAAATTACAATGCAAGAAAGAGTGTTGTATATATTAGAAGTAAATTTAAATAAAGATTGGATTTTTTGCTTAGCAAGATATATACTTCAATTTATATTATAACTTCTTAAACATTAAACAGATTATATATATCAGGAGTATATATATATTTTTGTATTGTCTACTAAACTTAAATTTTATGTGTTACCTCTATTAGGTAAACCATAGGTACTTGTGGACAGGACCCCTCCCCCATATTCAACGCCAGGGCTTAAAGGACATTTTTTTCACAAATTATAATTATTACACTTATTCATCATGTGTACAATACGAAAAAATCTCGGGCGGAAAAAAACGCAGAATAATCGCTCAACGAAAAAATACTCCATTATTGCCTGACGTCACGGCGTCAGGCTGTATAAGGATTGATATAAATTCCGAGGTGAGAAGAGAAGAGGTCACAGATAGCCAGCAAAATTTTGTGCATGCTGATTATCACTGGCATTTGTTACCACCGTTTCAACAAAACATTTAGCAGTATATAAATGGTGCCTGTTTTGGAGGGTAACATTTGAAATTGACACCCCAAGGAAAACCATTGTCAACCGACGCGTCAGCGGAGGTTGACAATGGTTTTCCGAGGGGTGTCAATTTCAAATGTTACCCTCCAAAACAGGCACCATTTATTTTATTATACTGAATGTCTTATTGATTTAGGACGTCAGCAAAAAAAAAAAAAAACGTCGATCGTCTTTACGTTCATGTATAGAAAGCTTTCACACTCACCGGTTCACTAATCTCCTTATTGTTTGTTTGATACTCGAATTAGAGTCATTTATCATACAAAGTTTCGTTATTTCTGGCTCGCAAGCATGTTTCCTACACTCGCAAGCATGTATCGTCTGTCGTTTGTTGTTTTCAAGTAAGCTATATCGGACGCAAGCTTTTATTGACGTCAAGTTAATTCCGGTTCTTTCAAACGCGCAACTGACGTTTTGAGAATTCTACGTTGAACCGTACGCGCATAATTTCCACGCATGTGGCATTACCGTTGTGTTACCCGTTGTCACGTGTGTTGCTAAGGCTCAGGGTAATCGAACGGATTGTTAACTGCGTCTAAACCAATCAGATTTTAGTATTTAACATGAAAGTATAATAAAAAAAAATAACCGTCTTATACAATATATTGATGTGTTTATTTCCTTTAGTTTTTTTGCATGCAGCTGTTTATTTCATGCGATTTCATGTCCGTTTGACCTTTTTTCTGCGTTTCTGTACTATTGGATGAGTCCATATGTCTTCTAGGTAAGGGGTGTCACAATCATTTTGCGCCAAATGTCACGTGTATATCATCGCGCCATTTTCCTGGATGATTCTACTGCACTGAATGGAAATGAAAACTTCAAGTCTGTTCTTTTTATCGGATTTTCGAACTTTGGAAAAAAACATATCGGTGATATTGTGAAAGAAGTTAGAAGTTACATCATTTAAAATAAATAAAACGAAACGGAAAAGAGTTCTTAAGAGGAAAACTGGCCAAATATACATATTTCTGATCATATCTCGCCCGGACTCGCAGCCCCCCCCCCCCCCCCCAGTTTTCAGAGATAAAATTCCTTCTCCTATGAAACACAGAAAATAGACCCCCCCCCCCAGTTTTCAGAGATAAAATTCTTTCTCCTATGAAACACAGAAAATAGACTCAGGAAAAGTGTCCCTCCTATTCCAGGATTGAGGAATATAAGGAATCACCGTCAAGTTTGTTGGGTCATTTATGCATGACGGGCTGTTTCCAACAATCGTTGATGCTCTGGCATACCCAACAATCTAGTACTTAAACATATTCTGCATGTTAATCATAACGATTCATTTATTTCTTGTAGTTATCATATTCTCGGCTGTCTTCCCGGTAGTTTATGCAGTTGAATCTAATTATGAATTTTAATTTTAAAATTAATATATAACCTTTACATAGACACGGCTTTCCAGGATACATTAATTCATTAGTTCATTTCCCTTATTTAATTACTTCATCTTCTAAAACCATTTATAGAGTTGCGAAATGATTAACTTAGCTTTACGTCGCGTGTTCGAATCCACTGCAGGACGTGGAGATCGGTCCTTAGGATGAGACCGTTTAAAACCAAGTCCCGATTCGCAGTAGGTGTTAGCACGAAAAGGATTACATGAAACTGCTCATTGGTCCTGAGTTCCAAGCATTTGTAACACTCCACAGGCGTCATTATACAACAAACGAAAAACAGATCAAAACCAATTTTTAACAAAATCTCACTGTTCCTTTTCCATCAAACACATAGCAACAGGGGGGGGGGGGGGGGTGTCCCCCTTTTTTCCCAACCTTACTTTTACTATATATAGGAAATGTTAATTGAAAGGTGGGATCCCCCTGTATATAACAGGAAATTTATTAAAGGGAAATGCAGTATTTAATGCTAAAAAAAGAGTACAGAAAGAACTTGACACTGAAAAAAAGTTGTTCACTTCCCCCCCCCCCACCCACCCCCCGAAATAGGATTTTCAACTTTGGGCATATTCCTTTTTTTTGCAGATGAACGAAAAAAATTCTTTAGCTGCCCCCCCCCCACTTTCAAAAACGAGGATCTCCATTGCTTTCATAAGTAGCAAGCAACTTAAAATAATTGCATGATGTTTTGTTCGACGTCTTCATAATTTTCTCTAATGAAATAATTACCCCTCACCCCAATGTAAACGTTTATATATATAACTTATCATGATTATAGGTTCTATAGATATTGATTGCATTAGTCAGGTAAGCTTTTTTGAAAAGCTATTACTTGTACATTATAAGAGAGAATGTTGTTTAAGGAGAAAATATGGGATTATACGAGATGCAGAGTCAGTTTGATAGCATGGACTAACATAGAAATATATCTAGAGATAGTGTGAATCGACATTTTAGGTTAAAATAAAATAAATGCATGTTTTTAAACATTGAAATACCAGTGGGGGTACAACGTAAACAAACTGGAGTGGCATACCTTTCTCTCTTACGATGTATGGGGTATTTCTTTGTTGATCGATTATTCTGGGGGTTTTACGATTTTTTTGTATTGTAGTCATGCTGATTAAGTATTATAAATATATTTTGTAAAAAAAAAGCCCAATAATTCCCGGCGTTGAACATCGAGGGGGAGGGGGGGGGGAGTCCTGTCCATTCCTTAATAGAGGAAATATAGTTAAGTTAAGTAGACAATACAAAAATATATATACTCCTGATATATGTAAACTATTTAATATTTAAGAAGTTATCATACAAATTGAAATATATCTTGCTGATTAAAAATCCAATACCTATTTCAATAATTAATTTCCTTCTAAAATATATAAAAAAAAATTTTTGCATTGTAATTTAATCAAATGACCCATTTGTTATAATTATATTAAACGATTTCTTGATAGTAAAAACATAATAAAGGGGAGTAATCAAATATTGAACCCGCTTTTGATTGGTTAGTCTGGATCTTGAATCTCGAAACTCGAATTTTGAATCTCGTATTTTGAAACTCGAATCTCGAATGAGCCTTCTGGGCTTTCGTACTTTTGATATATATATCTCGATTTTACAGTCATATATACTTCTATAATTACATACAACGCTATTGAAAAGAACATGTATAAGCCATAAATTCCGGAAAATTGAACTGGACCGCTTTCGATTTTAAGGTCGCAGCAAAGGGGCGGAGACATTTAATAGGCCTTTCAACTAATTTTTCAAGTTGCACATATGGTAAAAAAATATTGTATAGATAGATTTATAGGTACATGAAATTATCAAAAGAGATAATAACTTATCAATACTTTTAATTACATAATTAAAAAATTTAATCATTTATGATTGACTTCTCCGATGTTGTGTTTTAAGGACAGGTAACTCAGGTGTGAAAAATGACCAACCAAGTGCCAATTTATGAGTTATCGTTTATAGGAATGACATATAGGCTGCTTCAGCATTGGTATTGTTATGTTCACAAAAGGGTTCCACACATTGTTTTGTACACAAAAGTGTTGACCAAGAGAAAGAGAATGCCTTCACTCTACCTGAAATAACAGGGTCAAACATAATGTCAAATGAATGGGGAACAGACTATATTCAATATTTTTAACTCTCTTTGACGATTGTTATGAAGGAGAAAATTTAGTGTCATGTTTTTTGTATTCGCGCTTTTTCGCTTCCTATATAAATATATATATTTTTTTTACAAGTAAATGCAACAATTAATCATCTTATTTGTGTTACTAAGCACGAAGGGGAACGACCGAGTATAAAAAATTAATTAGGTTAGAACTAAGAAGGAGAGTGGATTTTACTTTTTATTTTAATGAACAATTTTAATTATATGTGGTTAAACGGTGTCTGCAACTACACAGTAAATAAGTTTTACATTAGTGCTAAATTTTAAAACCACTGGATTCTACTGAGAGCAAAGAAACACTTGGGAAATGCTAAATACTGCCTTGCGTATAAACAGTCAGATACCCCGACTGCTCTAAACAAGTTTCAGCAGTGAGTTATCGTTCATAAAAGCGAACCCTAGCGGCAGTTGAAATGCCTACATTTAAATCGCATGGAAATGGTTCGTAAATAAAAGCACATGATTTTCCGTATTAAATCTACAGTACATGTACAAAAAAAGGATCTCATGTGACTTAAAACTTCCTAATTTTTTAAATATGTTGAAATTGTGGTTTTGGATACGTTTGAAAATAAATATACAACTGTGGTCTCAATTTTTAATTCCTTGGTTTGAAACCTGGAATAAGAGGCCACCTGTCTTATGTGGCCAATTTGTCGTTCTCCCACAAGTGGCCTCTTAAAACAGGTTCGACTTTCGATTTTAAGGTCGCAGCAAAGGGGCGGAGACATTTAAATCGCATGGAAATGGTTCGTAAATAAAAGCACATGATTTTCCGTATTAAATCTACAGTACATGTACAAAAAAAGGATCTCATGTGACTTAAAACTTCCTAATTTTTTAAATATGTTGAAATTGTGGTTTTGGATACGTTTGAAAATAAATATACAACTGTGGTCTCAATTTTTAATTCCTTGGTTTGAAACCTGGAATAAGAGGCCACCTGTCTTATGTGGCCAATTTGTCGTTCTCCCACAAGTGGCCTCTTAAAACAGGTTCGACTTTCGATTTTAAGGTCGCAGCAAAGGGGCGGAGACATTTAAATCGCATGGAAATGGTTCGTAAATAAAAGCACATGATTTTCCGTATTAAATCTACAGTATATATTCAATTCAATTCAATTTATTGACCAATTAAGGGCCCTCGTGGGGCAAAAAGAAAGTACATTGTTAAAATGTATATAATAATTATCATACACATGCAATACAATATACATATACATATGAGGGAAAGGGTTGCTTGATTGATAGGAAAGACATATACAAGTAGGGGAATACCCAAAATATTTTATATGTACAGTACATAAGAATTGTTTTATAGGTATATATATATATACACTAATACAGTACATCATTTATCTATGCATACATTATTAAGTCATATTCACAAAACTTATGGTAATGCTTTTTGTAAAAAAATTTCCAAGAGAATTTAGTATATCTAATTCTTCACAATTTAGAATCCAGAATAATTTTTGTTTATCAGGCAATTCTGTAAAATGTTTTACTTTAGATGAGATCAGGTTAAATAGCTCTTCTCTTTCCTTTGTAAATTTGCTACAGTGAATAAGGAAATGTTTTTCATCTTCAATTTGATTAAGCATACAATTTTTACATATTCTTTCTGATCTGGGTGTTATTATATCTGCCTAATTCTATGAATAGCCTGTGTGCTGATACACGTAATCTGCAAATTGGCTTTCTGTATTCAGGTTTTAATAAAACTAGATATTTTTCCAGTCTAAAATTGTTCTTCAGAAATAAATAAGTGACAAGTTTGCCCTCTTTTAGTGTTTCATTTAAGTGTTGCCAATCAAGTGAGTATTTTTTATTCATGGATTGTTTCAATGAATTCATAAAATTACTCTTAGTATAAGACATTATGTTTGGGATATCAAGAATTTTTAATAATTTTTCTATTGAGGAGTACCAAGTTGTTTTTTGGGCAAAATGAAGTTCCTTACTACATATAAATGCATTAGTAAAGGAAAATCTGATTTTAAATTTTCTAATCTGTAGCAGTATTTAAGTAATCTGTTGATAATATCATAGTGTAAAGGATATCTACCTAGTTCTGAAAGAGAAGCATGGTTCATACTTTTCCTATTCAAACCTAATATAGTTTTACAGAACTTGATGTGTAAATTTTCTCCAGTGAAGTTATTGTAGCATAGCTGCATCAAGACTTGATTAGATTGCTTTATTTTTGAATTATTAACATTAAATATTCCCCATATTTCTGAGCCATAAAGTAATATAGGCTTAATTGTGTGATCAAAGACATTGAGGCTAGTGGATATCCCAGGATTTAAGCTAATGAAGTCTTTTCGCAACTTGAAGAAAGCTTTAAGTCCCTTTTTGTATTACTCATTTTTTGCCATAGAGAAAGTCCCCGAGGCTGTGAAATAGATGCCTAGGTATTTATAACTAGATACACATTCAATATTGAAATTTTTGAATTGAAATTTATGTTTAATTGTTCTCCCAGCTTTATTAAATATAATAATTTTTGTTTTATTAGAATTTACTTTCATACCCCAATCATCACAATACTTTTCTAAAGAATTTAGCTTTTGCTGTTATCCTTCGGGTGTTGATGAAAAAATTACTATATCATCTGCATACATCAAACAGTCTATACTTTTTGAGTGTAACATGACAGAGCCTATACAGTCTTGCAAATATGATGGCAAATCATTTATAAACATTTTAAATAGAGTTGGGCTCAAGTTATCTCCCTGACGTACACCTAATTTAATAGGGAATGAAGAAGTAAGAAGATTTCCATACTTGACACATGCTTCACTTTTCATGTACATACATACATGTATATCATTAACAATGTTAAAAAATTTATTTCCAACATTATATTGCAGTAGTTTCAATTTCAAACCATTATGAACAACACTGTCAAATGCCTTATGAAAATCTACAAAACAGGCATAAAGTCTTCCTTCTTTTGTGTTACAATATATATCGATAAGACACTTAACAATAAAACAATGATCTGAAGTTCTGGCATGTTTTGTGAATCCAGCCTGACAAGGGTGTATTAAATTGTTCTCCCTTAAAAAGTTATCTAATCTTGCATTTAAAATATTATTAAAGAGTTTACCAAGATTACTTGTTATAGTTATATTCCACGGTAATTATTTGGATCTCAGGGATCATTTGATTTAAATATAGGGGTAATATATCCTTTCGCCCATGTCTCTGGGTAATGAACATATGAAAAGCATAAGTTAAATAATTTCAGTAAACAGGGTAATATTTATTGTATGCCCACTTTTCAGCATTTCATTTGATATCAGATCTAGTCCTTTTGCTTTTTTATATTTCAATGAAGCAATAGCCGATGAAATTTCTTTTGTAGTTATTCTGTTGTCTAGCTTATTAAAGATGTTGTATGATTCCAGTTTTTCTATTAGTAAAGAGTCTGATTTTTTAAATCTGTTTTCAAAATTTTTATCAAATGTAGTATGTAAAGATTTAAAATGATTTATCCATTTGTTAGGTTCAACTGGATTGTTAGCAGGGTCCACTTTTTCTGCCCTTAAATCGTTTACTAGTTTCCAGTATTGTTTGGGGTTATTTATGCGTAGAGAGTCTCAATCTAATTAAAATTAGATCTTTGATCCGCTCCAGTTAGTGTGTAGCGATCAAACTGGAGCGGATCAAAGATCTAATTTTAATTAGATTGAGAGAGTCTAGTTTATTGATAATATCACTTCTAAATTTCCTGTATTTTGTTTTCCTTAGTTTATTGTACTCCCTGTATAACTTATAATAATGTCCTCTGATAACTGGGTCCTTGGGGAATTTGGAATAAAGTTTACCCTCAGCAACGACTTTCGCTCGCATTTTACTAAGGTCGGCATCAAACCATTTTTTATTTTTATGTTTGTTATTTCTAGCCTTACATTTTGGTTTTTTTTAGAGACAAGTCAGCTGCTGATAAAATTATATTTTCAAATTCAGAAATTACCCCCGATATTTTCTCCTTTGTACTTGTATCTGAATTGTTTAGGAAATTATAAATTTTTGCTTGAAATTCAGGTGAATTGAGAACTTCTTGAAATTTTATATCGGACTCTTCTGTCCAGGTATAATTGATGGGGGCTTTATACATTACTTCTTCTGATCTTGGGGGAAATGAGTGTTGAAATTTAGCTAATATTTCCCATGATATCTTACAATGACAGTCTGATAGGATGGGGATGAAGTCAGATACTTTAAAATACAGTATTTGATTTGTAATTTTCTCAGATGTTAGTAAATAGTCAACTGTACTCTGACCTAAAGGATTGAAACATGTATACCGTCCAAAAATATCTCCCATGCACCTTCCGTTCATAATGCGCAATTGATTCTCTATACAAAATTCAAGCAACTCCCTCCCTCTTGCATCTAATACAGTATCATGATTCTGTCTTACCCTGGTGGTATTGTCTATCTTATATGAATCAAACAAAGGAAGGTATTTAGGAGTATCGTTAGTTATAACATCCAACTCTGTGGAAGTTCGAGCATTAAAATCACCACATATCATGACATCGCCTTTTTCTTTGTAATTCAAAAGATCTTTTTCAATTAATTCAAGAATGTCATAATGTAAATGTTTAGTGTACGATGAGTTGGCAGGGGGAAAATACAAAGCACACAAGTATAGGTCTGATTGTAGGTGGAAGTATTTTTTGTCAAATTTCAACCACTGATAATCTTTACATTCAGTGGGTAATATTTTGATATAATCCTTTAATTCTTTTTTCCTTAAAATTGCCAGACCTCCATAATACCTTCCATTTGATGATATATCTCTACACACAGGAAAATAGTTAAATTGTTCAATAAGCACAGGTGTATTATAACCAATGTGAGTCTCTGCTAATATCACAATATCATATTCTTGTATTTCTTTGATAAAAGAGTGGTCAGTAAGTTTGCTTGTATTATGAGTGTTTAAACCACCAATATTCCAATAACAAAAATTGATCGAGTTTTTGTAAATTGTCATGATACTGAAAATGAACTACCGGTATTCCTTATTTGGATACCTTATAAGTTCTTATTAAACAATGGTAATGAAAAAATATATTTATAACAAATGATTTTGGTACAATGGTCTCACTAGTTTTTAAAATGTGAGACAAGAAAATGAAAAAAGAAAAGAAAAATCCGAACAAACACTGAAAAATTTCTACACTTAGTCTAACCAGGTTTAATATTCATAGATTGCTAAGAGGTTATGTATACACTTAGGCGCAGTTGTCTAAAAAAGGGGCTAGATAGTTTAGTAGTAACCCCTTCCTCCTCTTTTGTCACCATTACCAGTATATGGATTTCTGCCATAGTACATGTCATAAGCTTGGTTTGTTCCCCACCGTTGTGTTTTGGGGTTTGACGAATTCGGTTGAACCTGTTTGATACCAAGTGATGAGTGTAGTGAGTTCTTCAAATTTGATGCCAACATTGATGTTCCCTGGTCTGATAGATGGTACTTGTCGGGTTTAAGAACGTGATTATTACTGTGCCATAGATTGGCATTTTCACTGATCAGCACATCCTTTCTAGGTTGAGATATATAATTTCTTTTAATTAGCCCGTCGAGAATTTCCGAGTTTATTCTGTGTATCTCATCGTCCATTCTTGGAGTTGTGAGGGAGACTATGGTCTTCGTGTTGTTCCATTTCGATGAGATAATGTTGGTGATTTTTTCAAGTTTCTCTACGCATTTTTCTGGTGTGTGTTCCTTGATGTCATTGGTAAATGGATGTAGTAAAACAACATCTGGTTGGGTTTCACACATTTCAATCTTTGTTGTTGTTTCATCAAGTGTGTAGGCGATAGCCTTCTTAATTTCTACATATTGTGATAACTTATTTGGTTTTATTCCACTGATATTTGATGTTCCAATTAATAATGCTGTAGGTTTTCTTGTAGTTTCCTTGTAGGCTTTACCGTCATTTTTTGGGGTTGCATTGACATCACTTGGGGTATCTTCTTTCTGACCGAAACAGCCAAAACTGCTAGAGAGCTGGGATTTAAGAGAGAGGTTTTCCTCGAAATGGCAATCACACTTGGCTGATAATAGTTTATAGTCTGACATTAGCTTTTCATATTCGCTTTTTTGTTGACAAAGCTTCTCTCGCAAGTTTTCGTTATCTTCCTGGAGCGATTTGATGGTTGACTCCATTTTAGTATGAATGGACTCTTTTTTCATTTTTTCAGATTCTACTTGGGATTGTAATTGTGATATCTGAATAGCCGTCTCAAACTTCTC
The DNA here is from genome assembly GCF_032062105.1 of Saccostrea cuccullata. Taxonomy (NCBI): domain Eukaryota; kingdom Metazoa; phylum Mollusca; class Bivalvia; order Ostreida; family Ostreidae; genus Saccostrea; species Saccostrea cuccullata. Next base: position 1,843 of record NW_026933619.1, on the reverse strand, counting down.
CGTTTGTAACTGTTTAACATTGTCCTGCAACTTTCTAATTTCAGACTGAGTATCATTTTGTCGTTCTTTTTTCTTCACATTTTCATTTAACTGTTGAATTGCGTGAAGTTGTTGTTTCAAGTTGTCAATAACAGGGCGTATCGAGGTTTCAATAGCCTTACAAAGACTATTTCCAAGTTGTTGTAAAAGACTTGATTGTGAACTGTTCATACAGGAAGGAGCATCTGTAAATGCGTCTTGTAGTAGGGCAATGTCTTTAGACATGTTAGAGTTTGGTAAAGTATTGTTCTCAGTTTTAGATTTAGGGGTTGTGTGGCTTTTGTCAACTGAAATCTGCACATTAACAGTCTCATTGTTATTTATGTCGTCATGACTTTTCTTAGCTGTTTCGCTGTCAACTTGCACTGTGCTCGATGTTTCACACTTCTTTACTTCTGTGTCGGAATCCGAGTCATCTCCAAAATTACAAATGGAGTTCACCAGCATCTTAAGTACTGGAAAGTCTCGTGTTGTGAATGTATCCTTGCTAAGACCTTGAGCCTGTATAACCCCTGTGTTTATAAATACCGTAATCTTGTACAACAGCTGATCGTGTTTTACTAGGTCAATACAAATGGTTTTGTTGTCCTCGTTTGACCAATCGTTTGGTTCGTCATACCAATTAACTGTAAATTTGTCAGTTTTACCGTAGTGCTCATAATAAAGTATTTGCAAGGCCCTAATCCAAGGGTCTAGGCGTTGATGTTTGATTCTAAATGCGACCATCCTGGCATGAGCTTCGTAGAAATCTGGGTCAATGTGTTCATATTGCAATTGCTTTGCCTTTGCACCAGATGGTTTTTTGAACTGAGTTGGTAGACAAGATTTCGGATAATCTTTGTAAATGTTACTCACAGACAGATCTAGCTGATCTACAGTTAATGTAAAGGGCAAATCCCCATTTTTGTTGACAATTTCAGCGCGGGAAGCATTTATGCTTGTCATCGTGTGTATATATAGCCAGTTCCAACGATGATAGGAATTTTTTGGCCTATATTATGATAATCTGTGCCAGTTCTCTTACTTGTTTTACCTTAAGTATTCAGGTAATGGTTGAAACGATGTCGGAAGGGATATTTTTCTTCCTTACCAATTTACTACGTGTGGCGCCATTACACCGGAAGTCGACTGAAAAAGGTGGAGAGGAGGGTTCTGTGTTCATTGTGTACAAAAATTAAATGATTTATAACCATGCATATAATTTAATTAATTTGTATCCACGATGACGTAAGTAAGTAAGTTACTCTAATTTATTTATTTATAGTGACATTTGTAAATACATGTAATTATTAGATTAATTTTTTACGGAATTTATAAAATAACAATCAACATCCAGACCATCAGGCCTTTATACCACTTTAAATACAATTTATATATAGAAAATAAAGAGCATTACATTAAGAAAACAACAAAAAAGTGAATAAAAATAATCATAATTGTGATAAATATATATGCATTTTGTTTGCTTAGGTTGGTAGTGTCTGTTTTAAGAATTGAATTATTGGTAGATGAAAATGACATTGAAATGCATTTTTATTTTCTGAACATAAAGGGCTGTCTTCGCATATATGAAAAATATGTCCAGGATGATTTGAAATAAGTACACATAGTTAATCCATATCTGACCATGTCATTTGACTATTGCCAGTGTTGTCAAAGGGTTTGATTGGTATCCAGAGTACAATTTGACAATGCATTAAAAATGAATTTCGTCTTCTTCATTATCAAGCACTACCTAATTTTCCCTACGAAAAGTTGTTTTAAAATTAGCATAAGTCCGCAATTTGGGAATGCTTAAAATCTT
>NW_026933618.1:0-58132 GCF_032062105.1 Saccostrea cuccullata | reverse complement strand
AAATTTGATGCAACTTTCACTGAATCTTTATTACATATTGCCATTGTGCACCTCCTATTTTACTTTTTGATCCGACACATATTTTGGGTTTTCCGGCCACAGGAAAACATGGACTTTTTCACCAGTTACAACCATGTGGGAGGCGGGGGGTATCATTTAGTGAGCTCATCGCTCACAGTACCTCTAGTTTAATTTAGATTTCTAAATTATGGCCCCAGATTAGGATGAGGCCACCACAATAGGAATTTTTACATTGAATTATAAAGGAAAGTATTTTAAAAATCTACTTAAGAACAAAGGGACCAGGAAATCTTTTTGAAAGCTTTTTGAGTTGTCATGGATTGTAAATTGTTCATATCATGGCCTCTGGGGGATCAGATGTGACCATAACACAAGATATTTAAAACTCTTCAAATCCATGATGAATCTTATAAATCAAGAAACATCCTTTGGTAGTTTAGATCCATATTTGTTCACAACTGACTTTTGTGTATAGGATATGGCCACAAAAGGGGATTAAAAATACGCAGGAAATACATTTATGTTGGGGTTAAAATCGGATGCAAAACAGAAAGGCGAAGTGACTCAAGTGAGCAATGTGGCCCTTGGGCCTCTTGTTATAAATAATATCATTGAAAAAATTATTGCTACCTGGCTATGTCAAGAAAGTCCACTTTTCAGATTAAGGGCTTAGAAGCAGTAAAGCTATTAATCCTTTTACAATAACTGTGACAAATTAATAATGTTTGACAGATAATAACAGATAATATCAAATAATTGACTTAGTTTTTACTTGATATTTCACCAAAATTCCTTAACAGTACTGTAGTTATCATTAAACAGTTTTAATTGTGATGAGCATAAAAAGTATTTGATGCTTTTACGTATATATTATCTTTCAGGCATCTGGAAACATTGTGTATGGAGCATAAAAACAACAATTTTGCACCAGATTAAGGTTTGTCACTCGTGAAATTTGTTAAATCAAGGATTTATTGAAAAGTATATTTTGGATAAGTACTCATATAGAAGGGCTATATATCGCAGAGAAAACAGGGGGGTCAGTGTTCATCTTACTGATCTACGGTACAATGAAGTTGACCTTTTTGCACTTAAATTTTAACTCTTTGGTTAATTACTTAAACCTTTATTATATTTTATCAGATGTAACCATGGCAAATGTATTATTTTATTTTACGTAAAATATTTTGAATAATATTTATCATTTAAAAAATCTTGCAAATTAATGCGCGTAAATTATTGTGTGACCTTTTTGCACTAAAATGTAACATATTTTGGGGTATTATAAAACTAAATAGGCAATGAAACATTTTCTTAAATCAAGCTTTTTACGACTTAAGTGCTGATCAGTCACAAGTATCGAGAACTTTAAAATAATGAAAGAAAAAGTTGGGGTCAGTGATGTTAATTTTGAAATATTTGTCAAAATATGTGATTTTCAGGCAAAAAATGGTGTTAATTTTATATTGACTTATTTGACATATCTTCATTTTTTGGCAAAGTTTGCTGAAGGAAGGTGTAAAACTTGTTCTAAAAATATAAATTAAGACATTAAGAGCCAGTCCGCGAGAAAACCATGCAAAATTCAAAAAATCGTCCAAATGGAAGGTTGCAACTTGGGAATTTTTAGTGGCTTAAAATTTTCTACATAAAGGTAGAAGTCAGAATATCCACAAAAAAATGTCGAACCCTGCATCTATTTTTAGTAACAGCTCATTTGCATATTTGTCGAAAATCACACAAAATTTAATGGAAAATGTATACAAATTGATCAAGTCAAAAAGTTACCTTTTGTCATCAGTTTATTTTCAAATTTTGTTTTATTTTCAAAGTCGTGGTCCAATTAACACAATTAATGAGGAAAAACTTCATTCAAATGAATATTTTATTTTTTACACATCTATTTATAGATCCTAAATAAATGAGTATGATTTTTTAGCCATTTTTAGATGCTCGTTTCTCTCAAGACCAAGGTTGAAATTAAATCAAATTAATTGTTACTTTAAGAATGATCTAAGGTCTACTCTGTATTAAAATATTGAGCTTGGGAAATAATATCTACATGCTGTAAATTAACTGGGAAATACCATATTTTGCTACAATTTCACATATTTTAAATAACAGTCTTTTACTATATTTTTGGATTATTTCTATGATATTTAAAGAAAAAGAGAAGATTCTTAATCTAATATATTTTTTAGAAGAGGAATAACTGATTTGGACACTTCATATAACTTTCTTTTGCCTATTTTACCCCCTTGTTACCAATTTGCTGGAGTTAAATTGTTATCTCCCCTTGTTGGAACTCTTTTGTATTATATGGGTAAAAAGTGACAGGTATGTCAATATGGAAAGAAGAAAGTCATGTATGATCATTTTTTCTTCACCTAGGGAGTTGTTGTGGAGCATTATTGCACTATGAAAGAGGGAAAACTTATTTAAAGATATTTGAATGTAAAAAATAACAATTTAGCTTGAATAAACAAATACATGTAACAGGCCCATAGGAAGCAATTTCAGTGTGGGGGAGGGGGGACAACCTACATTATCAACTATAAAAAAATACCAAGAATTCCATAGAAAGTAAAAAAAAAAACATAAAAGTTCATCAGTTGTTTTTTATTTGGGGCATATACATGTAGTAGGTATGTTTTCTATTCTATAGGGTTCTGTCCTCGGGGAATCTACATGTATTTCATGGTAATTAACAGATACAATTTTTTTTTCCTAACAGGTACAATTGAATAGGAATTAAATCAAATAATAACATATTTTTAATCAAAATATACATTTGATATTTTGTTTAAGGCACCTCGCCCCGTTCAAGTTGAAGATCATTTTATTCACTCAAACCATTTCAGGTACATGAGGACAATGAAGAATATTTACAACATATAAATTCAGGTCAGAGGACAAGTATATGATATACATAATCAGAATAGAAAAGGAATAGGAAAAGAAAAACACATATGAAACATGTAATACAATGTAATTAAATAATAAGCGAGGGATAGAAAAATCATGGAGGAATGACTAACTAAAATCATATATTTTCAATATAAACGCACGTAGTTTTCTTAGTTTCTTAGCAACTTGTTTTGTCATCATTTGAGAAAATATAAGAATACAAACAGGTATTTGATTGTATACTCTAAACAAATTGAGAAATAATTTGTAATTTCAATCTACATGTAAAATGTTTAGGTTTCATAAATTAAGTGTGTTTTTGAGTTAACCAAACACCGTCATTCCTAGGAATATTTTTAATTTTACATTACATACTTTAAACTACTGTGTTATGTAACATTCATAAATTGATAAAGTCAGACCTCACATTAAAAACCATCAGCTCAAAAGGAGATGCCACCAATTTAGGTAACCCACCGATATAGGACCCTCCACGATAAATATTGGCAAAATTATTTGGGAGAGGGTACTACCCCCCTCCCCCACCAAAGAAAATATGAGTCGTTACTGCAGCCAAAACTTTGCTAGTTTGCAGTACAAAGTGGTAAAAATTTAAAACTGGTTATAAACATGATAAAACACTGTGTAGCGGAAAGTATATAGGGAACTTTTACTGCCTCGCCAGTGAGCTAGCTTTTCTGATGATGCGGTAGAGTCTCCCTCCAGGCAAGTTAAGGCAGGGACGTAGCAACCGAAGGGGAGGGCAGGGGGGCCTGCCCCCCACTTTTTTCCCCAACATTACCTTTACTTTAGTAAATATACATTGAAAGATTGCTTGGCCCCCACACTTTTTACCAGGGTATAATAATATCAGGGAAATGTAGGGAAAAAATTGGAAGTGAAAGTAACTTGCCTTTAAAAAAGCTGCCCCCCCCCCCCCCCCCCCCCCCCCCCCCACACACACACACACACACACGAAATAGGTTTTTCAACTTTGGGCAACTTTTAATTTGTCTTTTTTTTTTTTTTTGCTTGTCAACTTTTTCAGGTAAGTTAGACTTTCAAAAACGATGCTACGTGCCTGTAAGCACCGGCGAGCCTGTTTAACCCTTGGATGGGTGACCGCTTGGTGGCAGCGTAGTGACTCTGGGTGTCTGGTGTCCTGCTTCAGGAAGTCTTAGAGTTAGGACTTAGTGTCCATATACAGACTTCGTGTCTGTGGACGACAGGGGTTGCCGTATCTGAAGTCAGATTCCGATCTGCTCCAGGAAGCTCTAAGACTAGGACTTTGTGTCCAGGTACGGACTTCGTGTCCAGAAACGGCATTGGTTGCCGTAGCTGAAGAGGCCCAAATACTCATAGAGAACTCATGCTAAGCTTCGGGTCGAAGCTTCCCTGAGCGGGGGAAGTGTAGCGGACAGTTAGTATATAGGGAACGTATACTGCCTCGCCAGTGAGCTAGCCTTTCTGGTGATGCGGTAGAGTCTCCCTCTATTTCAGGCAAGTTAAGCAACGGCGAGCCTGTTTAACCCTTGGATGGGTGACTGCTTCACGTTACAACTGGATTCATATTTATTCAAATTGGAGGGGGGAAGAGGGTAGGGGGCTATCAAATTTTGCCAAAATTACTTTCAAAACATTATTAATAAAATTGTATAAGGCTATGTATATTAATATTTGATACTTTTTCTGAATAACCATAATGGTATTATTAATACATGTACCATTGCAGACAGAGATAAATTGTTTTTTTAAATGTTATATGTATCCACTGAAAACAGTTGGGGGAGGGGGCGTGTCAGTCGATCAAGGTCAGGATATTAAATATACGAGTGTATCTAGTTCCCAATCGTTTAACCCCATCCACCTCTCCACAATTTACATACTAATATTGAAATGGATAAAATAATGAAAAATGATAAGGGTTCTAGAGGGGTGTTGCTAAAACGAGGAACGGAAAATGTATTATATTTTTTTTATTTTAGATTAAATCACCTTTAACAAACAAATTTATAAACAATATATATTTTAGAAATTCATCCCCCATTATTTGAATAAAGTTGATTTATTCATGTTCATAAAATCTCTTATTCACAAAAATTGCAGTGACGTAGAAACGATTTTGAAAGGGTCGGGGGGGGGGGTGGTTAAAATTAAACTTACCTGAAAAGAATTTGCCAAGCGAAAAAAGAAGACAATTGTTTGATTCGGGAATCGGGAGGTGGGATAAGAGTAAACTCCAGAATCTTTCATTTTCTTAAACTCCTTTATGGAGCTTTTTGTATAATATCCCCTGTCAGTATTTTTATAAGATTGTACCATTTTAAAATTGGCAGAAAGCAAACAACTAGCTGCAGAACTGCAGCTCTCCGAAAAAACATATATTGATAGACCGGAGAGCTACAGTGTCACCCATTGAAAAAAAAACTGTATATTTATTGCGCACAAAAAAATGCGCTGTTTCTCGATTTATTTCTCCGTGTTCTTAAAACTGTCATCTCAAATTTCACAGGTGCTTGAGGACAGCCCCCCCCCCCTTCGATATAGACCCCTAGGCTTTTTCAATTTTTGTCTCATAAAATATCTTTCATATTTGTGATAAGTTCTATACCAGCAAATCGAAAAATTACCTAAAACAAACGTTTTATAAAATCTACCCAACATTCTCTATATAAAAATCATATAGAGAGAGTAGATATTTTTATAAAATGTAATTTTAAGCAAATTTTCTGAATTGATAGGATAGATTATATCACAAATGTGTCATCCATATATAATTTATGTGAAAAAAGTCTAACAGGCCCGGGGGTCTATATTTGGGTGGGTGGGGGGGGGGGGGGTTCCTGTCCTCAAGAACCTGTGATGTAAATCATGTCGTTAATTGATAAAGGAGTAAGGACTTTATTTAAATCTAGCCGTTTTTGCAATTGAGGTAAGAATTTGGAAGAATTAATCCAGAACCAAGCGCATTTTTTATGCGCAATAAATATACAGGTGGAACTGTAGCCCTCCGGTCTATCAATATATATTTTTTCGGAGAGCTACAGCTTTGCAGCTAGCAAACAACTTACTGAAGGCTCAAATATTATATGTTCAAGTCTCAAAATTTATATGAATGATACTGAGTCCGTTTGAATTTAAATACTTGTAATTTCCCTTTTATTAATTATAAAGAAACTAACTTAAAAATGTAAGGAACATATATATTCATATGATTGTTGAAAAATTGCAAGTAAGCCAATACAATTTATTATGTTTTTTTTCATTTCTAAACAATTGGCAAAATGCTAATCCTCATATTAGGGGTATTTTCTGACAATTTAGTTTTATTTAATTTTTAATTTTAATATTTTTCACTCTTAATTATTATTTCAAAGAAAATTTTTACATGTTTCAATATCTAACAAACAATTGCTTATAATTTAAAGTACCATATTTGACTTTGTAACCCATTTGAGTTTGAGCAATTTTTTCGAAAATTGGCAATTTGTAAATCCCCATATCTCAATTATTTATTATTTCCCAAGCTCAATATTTGGCAAAGATAATGTTTAGAGTTATATTTGTACAATAAAATCAAAAAAATTAATTTCAAAGATTGGTCTTGGAAGATTTTGGGCATTAAATTTGTAATACTTTTGGCAATTCTTGAAAATTGGCATCATGCCAATTTTCAAGAGTTGTCTGCCCTTTGATATATTGCATATTTGATTATGATAAATGTCAATTTTGAAAGAACATAGTATTATGTTAATGGAAATGCAAGTTCAATTCTGAGTAAAATAAATCAAATGTGAATTTTACCATTTTTCTTGAATTTTTTAAGTGCATTTGCACTTAAATGTGCAAAAAGGAGGTGGCGCTGCCTACGGCTGCCATGTTGAATGATGGGAATTTTTTTGGTCATTTTTTAATAACATATTATAAAGTCTAACTACCCACCAAATTTCATTAAGATATGACAACCTTCGATTTGGACAGTTCTGCATGGTTTTCTCGTGGACTGGCTCTTTTAAAATATTCCTAGCAATATCATAATGGAAAATGTTCTACGTGTAAAAGTATGTGAGGCTAAAAGTCCAAGATAGTAAATTTAATAAATGTGCAGATTTGCAGAATTATCTGCTAAATATCCTTCCTTCACAAAAAGTAGTCCCCCACAAATCTTGCTTCTTTGTGGCTTTTTGAGCAGTTTTTCTGTTGAATGTTAAAACATTAACATTGTTGAAATTAAATATGTTATAAAAATTGAATTTTGATAAATAGTTTTGAAGTAAGAGGTTCTGCATGAACTTTTCAAAAAGCTGACGAGTGACCTACCTTAAGAATTGAGTTGTTCTGACTTCTGAATTTACTAGAAGAATTTGCAAGCATCAACTTGGCATTCATATTGTATGCATCATAATGATTGAACTAGAAGAACTACATATACATATAATGTATATTAACAGCACTACGGAGGCACTAATTCAGAAGCCATACTTTCTATATAAAAAAGACTGCAAGTTTAAGCGTTCTGTTTCAAGAATAGTAAGCCGATATTTGTGATATGATGACCGTCAAGCAAAAACCACTTTAAGTTTTCATCAGTTTTAAGTTTTATATGAATCAATTTAATTAATTTTATTTCTATAACATAATCAAAGTTTAAGTTGCGTATACCCAACCTGAACCATGTAGTACTAGGATACAACACAATTTAGAGATTAAATGATTTCATTTTCATGATAATTTCTCATCTTTTCCTATGTAGGCTGCATTCGTCTTGGATTATACTGTAAATGATCGAAGGATTCATAATGTTGAATTATTATTCCAACAGTTTAAAAATAAAGAAATAAATCAATTTGTTTTTTAACTCTTTTTTAGCAAATATTTTAAAGAATGAATAATTAACAGTTCCTACTTTCTCCTCTAAATATCAAAAACATGCAAATAAGATATATACAGACATCGAAAAATCTTTGGAGGAAGTGGTGAATACTGAATGCTTCCTGTTGCCAGGTAACAATAAATAATTATAATGCAAGTTACTTCCCTTCATTAGCGGTATTTGTACATGTTGACCTGTTAACATACATGTAGATTATTGCAGGTACATAGGAAGAGATTCATTTTTTATTACTTTTTTTGGGGGGGGGGGGGAGGATTATTGACAAGCAATAAGAAAGCAAAACAAAACGAACTTTTTCATTTGTTATATAAACCGGCCAAATTGTACCAAGGGCTTTGTTTCTCATAATTAATAATAATAATAATTTATCAAACTGATAAACTAGTAGAGCTTTTTTAAAAAGCTTAACGTCTTTAGCAACAATCTTAAACAGTAAACTGATCTACACTTATCAGGCCGGTATAATTCTTTCGAGTTTCTTGATTTTGTATTTCTACATTAGCTTTTTACTGGCATTAGCCCTACCATGGTTGTCGCTCGGTCATCTCCGTAAACTTTGGCCGAGAGCTTTCGGCAAACCTCGGCTGATTCCATTCCCCGTACGAAACAGTCCGGGCGGCTAAGACACGGCTCAGGCACGGATTCCGTCTCCAAAAACCCGTGATTAGCATTCCGTGCTCCTATGTAAAGTATGTATGGAAAGCCGTGCCTAAAAGTGGTCGAGACACGGCACGGGATATTGGCCGAATTATTTAAATGAGATCACACGGTTTTACAAAACCCGTGTCAGAAAGCCGTGCTAGTTTCCATATATGGACTCATGGATTCTGTAAATCCGTGTTTGAAACCCGTGTCCTTTTCCACATATCGAGACACGGTTTTTCGGAAACCCGTGTCAAAAAAGCCGTGCCGTATACCATATAAGGAGTCACGGGATCTGTGCATTTGTTTAGATCTAGGTCATGGCCTTTAGAGACTGTGGATGCCAAAATGGTGACTGAAACCAAATTAACTTCACATTGCTTTACATTATTTGCTTAGCTTTAGAATTTCAAAAGTTAAAAATCTTATATGAATGTGTCCATTTACTTTCTGTTAAAGATTAACTTATCAGTTACAATCCATGCTAGTTTTTAATTAAGATTTTAATGATAATGTACATTATATTCAATTGTAATTTAATCTAGTAGCTAAGTTTGCACAATCTGAGAAAGAATTTAGTTTAAATAAAACTTTCACTAGCACAGTGATGTCACATAATATATTGTAATGTTTTTGTTTTATATGAAAATATGTTATTGTTATAAGTAAAACCGAGATAAGAATATTGTTTATCTGATAAGTCCTAACCATGGTACCTGATTAGCGCCCTTATCTTGGAAGTCTAATTAGTGTCCTAATTAATATGGTGCTTATCAGATACTATAAATATATTGTGTCTTGACACCTAACTATGGTGCAGAGGCCCTAATACTTGGAGCCGATTGCCCTAACAGGTGCCCTAATGATGGAGCCTAATGCCCTAATAAGGTGCCCTAATTCACGTTAGGTGTCAGGCAGGGTATATAAGGAGAGAGAGTCAGTGAGCAGATATACTAGAGATACTTTGCTTGTACTGGATTGTAAACTACGTTTGGATATATTATTAATACACTTGTTGAAACAAACTTTGTCGTTGTTCTGATGTTAGATCTATAAAGATCTAAAGTTCCTATCTTCTACACGGGATCCACAAGATTTTGTGACGCGGGTAACAACAAACACCCCATAGAGAAAAAAAACGATACAATTGGTGGCAGCGGTGGGATCCAAAGAAATTATTCTACGTGTAACACCGGAACAGAACAGCACTGAGTTTGAAATGGATACACCCATTGTAAGGAGGAGAATTACGCCTACAAAGGTAGGGCAGTACTTTGACAGTCCAGCTCCTCCGAATGACTCTGGAATAGAGGTCGATGCGGAGTGTAGAACAAGATTGCAGCCCACAAGTCGAGTAATGCCAGACAATCCTAACTTTCAGGAGTTCGGGCAAAACTCGCAGGGTCTTTCTGTTCAAAACGAGTACAATCCAAGGCCAAGCTTAAAGAGAATCCTATTTATTTGGGTACTCTTTACCATGATAGGATGTTCCTTGATGGTGATGACCTGGATCTATTTTCCAGAGAATGAGATTGTGCAGAAATCTCAAGAAATTCCAGTAGTTTCTCTGTTATCCATAACGAGTATGATATCGCTTGTTACTGTAATCAGAGTATTATGGAAGTATGGAGGATCAGGTCTGCTGAATGCCAGTAAGAAAAGGGAAATTTCTTTGACACCTAATGATACACCCTATACTGGTCGTAGTGCACTTAATGCCCCTACAGGTACCTATCAGGAACCTAAGGTTTTTGGGCAATCTGGACGCACTACTCCTCATTTGGGCAATCAGTCCCCTCAGGGACTCAGGTGCAATTTTGAATTTCCTATGGCTGACGGAACACCTACAAACAGTCCTATGACAACAAATGCTGGTCAACGAACCAATGAATACCCAGTAAGGAGGACTTTCTCAGGGGCCAATGATGATGTTTGGGATGAGTTCCTACAATATTTTGGAAACATCTCAGAATTAAACTCATGGGGACCCGAGAAATCTCGCAGAGTCTTACTTAGCACCTTGCGAGGGCAGGCCGAGAGTTATGCCTATGGAATGCCCCTTACTGTACAGAAAGACTATGAGGAACTAAAAGAGAAAATGAATCAAAGATTTGGACATTCTGCAATGAAAGAAAAATATATTGCAGATGTCAAATTAAGGAGAAGAAAACCTGGCGAGTCCCTGCTAGATTTAGCACAGGCAATCGAAGATCTGTACCGAAGGGCCTAACCAGGAAATCCAGATTTAGTGGAAGAAAATGCTATACAGTCCTTCCTAGATAAGTGTGGACAATCTGAGGATTTCCGACTTGCAGTGAAACGAACCAGACCCAGGACACTCCAGGAAGCAGTTCTTAACGCGATGCAAGAAGAGTGCTTGCGGATTGGAGAAAAAGAATTGCCAAAGGAGACAAAACCAGGCTATAAGCCTGTGTATGAGATTGAAGATGGGGAATTGAACGATGAAATAGCAGCTGCGGATACTGCCAAACCTCAAAGCGCGGGTGACGGATTCAACAGTATCTATAAAAACATAAGAACCCCGAGTACATGTACCAGTGCAGGACCAGGGAGGAGGGGACGCCCTTACAACCCATGGTACCAGATAGAAGGAGGAAGATTTCAACCAAGAGACAGTTCTCAAGACCATAATTGTGTTGAAAAGAGAACTGTAAGGAATTATATTAACTAAGATGACTGATGCCGCAGGTCAGGTGTCAGTCAACTTTATACGGCCTAAAACCTAAGGAAGAAAATCCTAAATCAGGAAAAAGGGAAGAGAAAATGTTGAAAATAAGCCAGGGAAAACCAAATGTGATGCTACCAGTGTGATAAACTTTTGATTTAATTTAGTGACATTTTTATTTGATATAATTTTGTTGTTTTACTTTTTGTCTTTCTGTTGATTTTGTTTGGCATTTGTGTAATTTGATTTTTACGTATAATTCATGTTCATGTTTTAAATATCAATGACAGTGGAAGTCATGTTTCAAAAGGAGGGACCAATGTAATGTTTTTGTTTTATATGAAAATATGTTATTGTTATAAGTAAAACTGAGATAAGAATATTGTTTATCTGATAAGTCCTAACCATGGTACCTGATTAGCGCCCTTATCTTGGAAGTCTAATTAGTGTCCTAATTATGTTCCCCAAACGAAGTTGGGGAACATATTGTTTTTACTCTGTTTCTTATTATTATGTTCCCCAAACGAAGTTTGGGAACATATTGTTTTTACTTTTTCTGAATGTTTTCTTTGTTCTCCGGTACTTTTTTGTCCGCGAGTGTTCTCGTAAACTACTCATCCGATCTAGGTGAAACCTTTTTAGGGTCACTAGGTATGTTATGTAGATGTGCGGAACGAAGGTCATTTTGCGCGCACGTGCGTGCAGGTGCGCGCACGTGTAACACGTGAAATGACCAATATAATAGATTTAGCCGTAACTTTTTAAATATTGGATGAAATGCTTTGAAACTCATAATATAAGGATATAATAGTAGTATAGACATGATGACATGGTCAAAATAGCAAGATCTCACGCGCATGCAGGTGCCCTTCGCTGCGATTGGCTGAAACTTAAAGTCTAAATATCTATTTTGTTTTCTGACAAAATCCTTTGAAATTTTGAACATAGTCTTACATTATGAAGATCTACAGCATGATATATAAGAATAATCATGAACGCACGCACATGCACGTGTGCTGCAATCTGATTGGCTAAAACTTTAAATGCCTACAACTTTCTTGGTTCTCAATAATACAGGGTGAAATTTCAAATATGAATAGATATAATGATTGCCTACATCATACTACTATCAAAAGTAAATACATGGACGTGCATGCACATGCGACCGCACACAATGTATTAAAAGACAGTATACTTGAGTGTTTGATGTTCATGCAGAATTAAGAACTTCTAAATGTCAAGACATGTAACATACTGAAGCATGCAGATCTTTTTACCCTTGACCTTGAAACTTAGGTCAAGGTCACTGGTAACCTGAATAAAATGTTGATATTAACTATTTACCAAAATCACCTTGACCTATGAACTTGAAATCGACCTTAACCTTTGTCCTTGACCCAAGGGTAAAAAGAAACATGAAGTACATGTACATGTATCTAGAAACACCTTTCAGAGTTTATTTCGGTTGACAGGTTAGAAGTTAAAGAGGTGGTGGTTTTTTATGACCTTGACCTTTCATCCAAATGTCACAATCAATCTTAAGTTCTTGGAATAAGATACAAGATTCAACTCCAACGTTAAATAGGTTAAGAATAAAAATAACCCCCCCCCCCCCACACACACACACACACACAAACAAATCAAATTAATGGCAACGTAGAGAATCACTGTTAAACTCAAATAACACCTCGGACCCATATAAAATTTCAGGAAAACTGCAGAAAAGAGCTCGAGGAAAGTGTATTAAAATATTTCATTTGAGTTTCCAAAGTAGATAGAAATTATTAATTTATACAGAAAAAATTACAAATCCTGTCGTGTTTAAAATTAAAGTGCAGATGACCAAAGTTGGCATATAAGCCTTTTATAGCCTATTTATTCAGATGTCGTTAATAGCATTCGATTCTACTGATTTGAAATAATATTTTAATACCAAGCATCCTTTGTTATGTTCCCCAAACGAAGTTGGGGAACATATTGTTTTTACTCTGTTTCTTATTATGTTCCCCAAACGAAGGTGGGGAACATATTGTTTTTACTCTGTTTCTTATTATTATGTCGCCCCGAACGAAGTCGGGGACGACATATTGATATTGTACGCATGTTTTTTTTATCCAGGCTGTTTCTCGGAGATGGCTGGGACAATCTTCCTGAAACTTTCCTCAAAGGACGATCACTGGTTGTAGTTGTGCAGTGAGGTTGTTCAGTTCCAATATGTCTACCGTTGCCATGGAAACCTGTAAAAAGCGACAAATTTTGTCCGAGAGTGTTCTCTCTGGTCCCTTAAACGTTCGTCATGAAACTTTTCTTATTTTAATGATTAGTATCTGTAGTTATGCAACTCGCATTTAAAATTTTCTAATAATCGATTATTGCCATGGAAACCAGGTGAAAGTTAAAATTCTTTAATTTCGATTTTCTCAATAACTACGCAGGAAATCGTTTTGAAACTTTCACTGTTTATTCCTTGCAATGTGTCAAAGTGATTTCTACTTTTAAAAAAATTGTAATGAGTCGCTAACAGTTGCCATAGAAACGAAACAGAAAAAAAGATTCAGATGTACACATGTGTTCTCCAAGGTCTAGGTCAAAGGGTCAAAGTTCTTGGTGTCCAATAAAAATTCTTTTCACAAGGATTACATATTTGAAATACGAAAGCCCTAGCCCTTACCGTTCAAACGTAAGGTACTATGTTCAAGACAAACCCCCCCCCCCCTTTTTTTTTGAAGCGCACTGCCAGGTAGAATACACAGATATAACATATACAATTTACAGGTAACGTTTCAAAAGTTTCATTCATAAAATTCAGTTCTCCTGATGTGATTTGATAGTTTGCCAACAGTCATTCTTCTTCTGTCTTGTCTCTAGATTTTATAATTATTTTGTTTTTTCTATATAAAAAATAACGATTGTCAACTTCATTTATTAGCATTTCGCGTTTTTTGGTATATCTATTACTTGTATATTATTAATTTCATTAAATAGTGCAAGAATAAATTATATATAGAAAATTGGTACGTTATTTCCATAGTTTTTATTCATTCATAAATCTTTGGATCCGCTCCTTTACAGGTGCGCTAAGCCTTGATCACTACTGTAAACAAAACATTCATCTCGCCGAAAATGTTCATGATTCCGCTAAACTGAGAAAGTTAACACACGATTTATCATCTCATTAGAAACATCAGACCTGTACAATGCAGAAATGCTCGAATTGAAGGGGAAAATTCAGGAGTTATTGATGGGAAAAATTCAGGAGTTATTATGTCGCCCCGAACGAAGTCGGGGACGACATATTGATATTGTACGCATGTTTTTTTTATCCAGGCTGTTTCTCGGAGATGGCTGGGACAATCTTCCTGAAACTTTCCTCAAAGGACGATCACTGGTTGTAGTTGTGCAGTGAGGTTGTTCAGTTCCAATATGTCTACCGTTGCCATGGAAACCTGTAAAAAGCGACAAATTTTGTCCGAGAGTGTTCTCTCTGGTCCCTTAAACGTTCGTCATGAAACTTTTCTTATTTTAATGATTAGTATCTGTAGTTATGCAACTCGCATTTAAAATTTTCTAATAATCGATTATTGCCATGGAAACCAGGTGAAAGTTAAAATTCTTTAATTTCGATTTTCTCAATAACTACGCAGGAAATCGTTTTGAAACTTTCACTGTTTATTCCTTGCAATGTGTCAAAGTGATTTCTACTTTTAAAAAAATTGTAATGAGTCGCTAACAGTTGCCATAGAAACGAAACAGAAAAAAAGATTCAGATGTACACATGTGTTCTCCAAGGTCTAGGTCAAAGGGTCAAAGTTCTTGGTGTCCAATAAAAATTCTTTTCACAAGGATTACATATTTGAAATACGAAAGCCCTAGCCCTTACCGTTCAAACGTAAGGTACTATGTTCAAGACAAACCCCCCCCCCTTTTTTTTTGAAGCGCACTGCCAGGTAGAATACACAGATATAACATATACAATTTACAGGTAACGTTTCAAAAGTTTCATTCATAAAATTCAGTTCTCCTGATGTGATTTGATAGTTTGCCAACAGTCATTCTTCTTCTGTCTTGTCTCTAGATTTTATAATTATTTTGTTTTTTCTATATAAAAAATAACGATTGTCAACTTCATTTATTAGCATTTCGCGTTTTTTGGTATATCTATTACTTGTATATTATTAATTTCATTAAATAGTGCAAGAATAAATTATATATAGAAAATTGGTACGTTATTTCCATAGTTTTTATTCATTCATAAATCTTTGGATCCGCTCCTTTACAGGTGCGCTAAGCCTTGATCACTACTGTAAACAAAACATTCATCTCGCCGAAAATGTTCATGATTCCGCTAAACTGAGAAAGTTAACACACGATTTATCATCTCATTAGAAACATCAGACCTGTACAATGCAGAAATGCTCGAATTGAAGGGGAAAATTCAGGAGTTATTGATGGGAAAAATTCAGGAGTTATTATGTCGCCCCGAACGAAGTCGGGGACGACATATTGATATTGTACGCATGTTTTTTTTATCCAGGCTGTTTCTCGGAGATGGCTGGGACAATCTTCCTGAAACTTTCCTCAAAGGACGATCACTGGTTGTAGTTGTGCAGTGAGGTTGTTCAGTTCCAATATGTCTACCGTTGCCATGGAAACCTGTAAAAAGCGACAAATTTTGTCCGAGAGTGTTCTCTCTGGTCCCTTAAACGTTCGTCATGAAACTTTTCTTATTTTAATGATTAGTATCTGTAGTTATGCAACTCGCATTTAAAATTTTCTAATAATCGATTATTGCCATGGAAACCAGGTGAAAGTTAAAATTCTTTAATTTCGATTTTCTCAATAACTACGCAGGAAATCGTTTTGAAACTTTCACTGTTTATTCCTTGCAATGTGTCAAAGTGATTTCTACTTTTAAAAAAATTGTAATGAGTCGCTAACAGTTGCCATAGAAACGAAACAGAAAAAAAGATTCAGATGTACACATGTGTTCTCCAAGGTCTAGGTCAAAGGGTCAAAGTTCTTGGTGTCCAATAAAAATTCTTTTCACAAGGATTACATATTTGAAATACGAAAGCCCTAGCCCTTACCGTTCAAACGTAAGGTACTATGTTCAAGACAAACCCCCCCCCCTTTTTTTTTGAAGCGCACTGCCAGGTAGAATACACAGATATAACATATACAATTTACAGGTAACGTTTCAAAAGTTTCATTCATAAAATTCAGTTCTCCTGATGTGATTTGATAGTTTGCCAACAGTCATTCTTCTTCTGTCTTGTCTCTAGATTTTATAATTATTTTGTTTTTTCTATATAAAAAATAACGATTGTCAACTTCATTTATTAGCATTTCGCGTTTTTTGGTATATCTATTACTTGTATATTATTAATTTCATTAAATAGTGCAAGAATAAATTATATATAGAAAATTGGTACGTTATTTCCATAGTTTTTATTCATTCATAAATCTTTGGATCCGCTCCTTTACAGGTGCGCTAAGCCTTGATCACTACTGTAAACAAAACATTCATCTCGCCGAAAATGTTCATGATTCCGCTAAACTGAGAAAGTTAACACACGATTTATCATCTCATTAGAAACATCAGACCTGTACAATGCAGAAATGCTCGAATTGAAGGGGAAAATTCAGGAGTTATTGATGGGAAAAATTCAGGAGTTATTATGTCGCCCCGAACGAAGTCGGGGACGACATATTGATATTGTACGCATGTTTTTTTTATCCAGGCTGTTTCTCGGAGATGGCTGGGACAATCTTCCTGAAACTTTCCTCAAAGGACGATCACTGGTTGTAGTTGTGCAGTGAGGTTGTTCAGTTCCAATATGTCTACCGTTGCCATGGAAACCTGTAAAAAGCGACAAATTTTGTCCGAGAGTGTTCTCTCTGGTCCCTTAAACGTTCGTCATGAAACTTTTCTTATTTTAATGATTAGTATCTGTAGTTATGCAACTCGCATTTAAAATTTTCTAATAATCGATTATTGCCATGGAAACCAGGTGAAAGTTAAAATTCTTTAATTTCGATTTTCTCAATAACTACGCAGGAAATCGTTTTGAAACTTTCACTGTTTATTCCTTGCAATGTGTCAAAGTGATTTCTACTTTTAAAAAAATTGTAATGAGTCGCTAACAGTTGCCATAGAAACGAAACAGAAAAAAAGATTCAGGTGTACACATGTGTTCTCCAAGGTCTAGGTCAAAGGGTCAAAGTTCTTGGTGTCCAATAAAAATTCTTTTCACAAGGATTACATATTTGAAATACGAAAGCCCTAGCCCTTACCGTTCAAACGTAAGGTACTATGTTCAAGACAAACCCCCCCCCCTTTTTTTTTGAAGCGCACTGCCAGGTAGAATACACAGATATAACATATACAATTTACAGGTAACGTTTCAAAAGTTTCATTCATAAAATTCAGTTCTCCTGATGTGATTTGATAGTTTGCCAACATTTTGAAGAAAAAAGCTTCTGCGTGAACTTTTGCTAAAAAACTGTCATTCTTCTTCTGTCTTGTCTCTAGATTTTATAATTATTTTGTTTTTTCTATATAAAAAATAACGATTGTCAACTTCATTTATTAGCATTTCGCGTTTTTTGGTATATCTATTACTTGTATATTATTAATTTCATTAAATAGTGCAAGAATAAATTATATATAGAAAATTGGTACGTTATTTCCATAGTTTTTATTCATTCATAAATCTTTGGATCCGCTCCTTTACAGGTGCGCTAAGCCTTGATCACTACTGTAAACAAAACATTCATCTCGCCGAAAATGTTCATGATTCCGCTAAACTGAGAAAGTTAACACACGATTTATCATCTCATTAGAAACATCAGACCTGTACAATGCAGAAATGCTCGAATTGAAGGGGAAAATTCAGGAGTTATTGATGGGAAAAATTCAGGAGTTATTATGTCGCCCCGAACGAAGTCGGGGACGACATATTGATATTGTACGCATGTTTTTTTTATCCAGGCTGTTTCTCGGAGATGGCTGGGACAATCTTCCTGAAACTTTCCTCAAAGGACGATCACTGGTTGTAGTTGTGCAGTGAGGTTGTTCAGTTCCAATATGTCTACCGTTGCCATGGAAACCTGTAAAAAGCGACAAATTTTGTCCGAGAGTGTTCTCTCTGGTCCCTTAAACGTTCGTCATGAAACTTTTCTTATTTTAATGATTAGTATCTGTAGTTATGCAACTCGCATTTAAAATTTTCTAATAATCGATTATTGCCATGGAAACCAGGTGAAAGTTAAAATTCTTTAATTTCGATTTTCTCAATAACTACGCAGGAAATCGTTTTGAAACTTTCACTGTTTATTCCTTGCAATGTGTCAAAGTGATTTCTACTTTTAAAAAAATTGTAATGAGTCGCTAACAGTTGCCATAGAAACGAAACAGAAAAAAAGATTCAGATGTACACATGTGTTCTCCAAGGTCTAGGTCAAAGGGTCAAAGTTCTTGGTGTCCAATAAAATTCTTTTCACAAGGATTACATATTTGAAATACGAAAGCCCTAGCCCTTACCGTTCAAACGTAAGGTACTATGTTCAAGACAAACCCCCCCCCCTTTTTTTTTGAAGCGCACTGCCAGGTAGAATACACAGATATAACATATACAATTTACAGGTAACGTTTCAAAAGTTTCATTCATAAAATTCAGTTCTCCTGATGTGATTTGATAGTTTGCCAACAGTCATTCTTCTTCTGTCTTGTCTCTAGATTTTATAATTATTTTGTTTTTTCTATATAAAAAATAACGATTGTCAACTTCATTTATTAGCATTTCGCGTTTTTTGGTATATCTATTACTTGTATATTATTAATTTCATTAAATAGTGCAAGAATAAATTATATGTAGAAAATTGGTACGTTATTTCCATAGTTTTTATTCATTCATAAATCTTTGGATCCGCTCCTTTACAGGTGCGCTAAGCCTTGATCACTACTGTAAACAAAACATTCATCTCGCCGAAAATGTTCATGATTCCGCTAAACTGAGAAAGTTTACACACGATTTATCATCTCATTAGAAACATCAGACCTGTACAATGCAGAAATGCTCGAATTGAAGGGGAAAATTCAGGAGTTATTGATGGGAAAAATTCAGGAGTTATTATGTCGCCCCGAACGAAGTCGGGGACGACATATTGATATTGTACGCATGTTTTTTTATCCAGGCTGTTTCTCGGAGATGGCTGGGACAATCTTCCTGAAACTTTCCTCAAAGGACGATCACTGGTTGTAGTTGTGCAGTGAGGTTGTTCAGTTCCAATATGTCTACCGTTGCCATGGAAACCTGTAAAAAGCGACAAATTTTGTCCGAGAGTGTTCTCTCTGGTCCCTTAAACGTTCGTCATGAAACTTTTCTTATTTTAATGATTAGTATCTGTAGTTATGCAACTCGCATTTAAAATTTTCTAATAATCGATTATTGCCATGGAAACCAGGTGAAAGTTAAAATTCTTTAATTTCGATTTTCTCAATAACTACGCAGGAAATCGTTTTGAAACTTTCACTGTTTATTCCTTGCAATGTGTCAAAGTGATTTCTACTTTTAAAAAAATTGTAATGAGTCGCTAACAGTTGCCATAGAAACGAAACAGAAAAAAAGATTCAGATGTACACATGTGTTCTCCAAGGTCTAGGTCAAAGGGTCAAAGTTCTTGGTGTCCAATAAAAATTCTTTTCACAAGGATTACATATTTGAAATACGAAAGCCCTAGCCCTTACCGTTCAAACGTAAGGTACTATGTTCAAGACAAACCCCCCCCCCTTTTTTTTGAAGCGCACTGCCAGGTAGAATACACAGATATAACATATACAATTTACAGGTAACGTTTCAAAAGTTTCATTCATAAAATTCAGTTCTCCTGATGTGATTTGATAGTTTGCCAACAGTCATTCTTCTTCTGTCTTGTCTCTAGATTTTATAATTATTTTGTTTTTTCTATATAAAAAATAACGATTGTCAACTTCATTTATTAGCATTTCGCGTTTTTTGGTATATCTATTACTTGTATATTATTAATTTCATTAAATAGTGCAAGAATAAATTATATATAGAAAATTGGTACGTTATTTCCATAGTTTTTATTCATTCATAAATCTTTGGATCCGCTCCTTTACAGGTGCGCTAAGCCTTGATCACTACTGTAAACAAAACATTCATCTCGCCGAAAATGTTCATGATTCCGCTAAACTGAGA
The DNA here is from genome assembly GCF_032062105.1 of Saccostrea cuccullata. NCBI lineage: Eukaryota > Metazoa > Mollusca > Bivalvia > Ostreida > Ostreidae > Saccostrea > Saccostrea cuccullata. The sequence goes on along the minus strand of NW_026933618.1, from coordinate 37,758 downwards.
AAGTTTACACACGATTTATCATCTCATTAGAAACATCAGACCTGTACAATGCAGAAATGCTCGAATTGAAGGGGAAAATTCAGGAGTTATTGATGGGAAAAATTCAGGAGTTATTATGTCGCCCCGAACGAAGTCGGGGACGACATATTGATATTGTACGCATGTTTTTTTTATCCAGGCTGTTTCTCGGAGATGGCTGGGACAATCTTCCTGAAACTTTCCTCAAAGGACGATCACTGGCTGTAGTTGTGCAGTGAGGTTGTTCAGTTCCAATATGTCTACCGTTGCCATGGAAACCTGTAAAAAGCGACAAATTTTGTCCGAGAGTGTTCTCTCTGGTCCCTTAAACGTTCGTCATGAAACTTTTCTTATTTTAATGATTAGTATCTGTAGTTATGCAACTCGCATTTAAAATTTTCTAATAATCGATTATTGCCATGGAAACCAGGTGAAAGTTAAAATTCTTTAATTTCGATTTTCTCAATAACTACGCAGGAAATCGTTTTGAAACTTTCACTGTTTATTCCTTGCAATGTGTCAAAGTGATTTCTACTTTTAAAAAAATTGTAATGAGTCGCTCACAGTTGCCATAGAAACGAAACAGAAAAAAAGATTCAGATGTACACATGTGTTCTCCAAGGTCTAGGTCAAAGGGTCAAAGTTCTTGGTGTCCAATAAAAATTCTTTTCACAAGGATTACATATTTGAAATACGAAAGCCCTAGCCCTTACCGTTCAAACGTAAGGTACTATGTTCAAGACAAACCCCCCCCCCTTTTTTTTTGAAGCGCACTGCCAGGTAGAATACACAGATATAACATATACAATTTACAGGTAACGTTTTAAAAGTTTCATTCATAAAATTCAGTTCTCCTGATGTGATTTGATAGTTTGCCAACAGTCATTCTTCTTCTGTCTTGTCTCTAGATTTTATAATTATTTTGTTTTTTCTATATAAAAAATAACGATTGTCAACTTCATTTATTAGCATTTCGCGTTTTTTGGTATATCTATTACTTGTATATTATTAATTTCATTAAATAGTGCAAGAATAAATTATATATAGAAAATTGGTACGTTATTTCCATAGTTTTTATTCATTCATAAATCTTTGGATCCGCTCCTATACAGGTGCGCTAAGCCTTGATCACTACTGTAAACAAAACATTCATCTCGCCGAAAATGTTCATGATTCCTCTAAACTGAGATAGTTAACACACGATTTATCATCTCATTAGAAACATCAGACCTGTACAATGCAGAAATGCTCGAATTGAAGGGGAAAATTCAGGAGTTATTGATGGGAAAAATTCAGGAGTTATTATGTCGCCCCGAACGAAGTCGGGGACGACATATTGATATTGTACGCATGTTTTTTTTATCCAGGCTGTTTCTCGGAGATGGCTGGGACAATCTTCCTGAAACTTTCCTCAAAGGACGATCACTGGTTGTAGTTGTGCAGTGAGGTTGTTCAGTTCCAATATGTCTACCGTTGCCATGGAAACCTGTAAAAAGCGACAAATTTTGTCCGAGAGTGTACTCTCTGGTCCCTTAAACGTTCGTCATGAAACTTTTCTTATTTTAATGATTAGTATCTGTAGTTATGCAACTCGCATTTAAAATTTTCTAATAATCGATTATTGCCATGGAAACCAGGTGAAAGTTAAAATTCTTTAATTTCGATTTTCTCAATAACTACGCAGGAATCGTTTTGAAACTTTCACTGTTTATTCCTTGCAATGTGTCAAAGTGATTTCTACTTTTTAAAAAATTGTAATGAGTCGCTAACAGTTGCCATAGAAACGAAACAGAAAAAAAGATTCAGATGTACACATGTGTTCTCCAAGGTCTAGGTCAAAGGGTCAAAGTTCTTGGTGTCCAATAAAAATTCTTTTCACAAGGATTACATATTTGAAATACGAAAGCCCTAGCCCTTACCGTTCAAACGTAAGGTACTATGTTCAAGACAAACCCCCCCCCCCTTTTTTTTTGAAGCGCACTGCCAGGTAGAATACACAGATATAACATATACAATTTACAGGTAACGTTTTAAAAGTTTCATTCATAAAATTCAGTTCTCCTGATGTGATTTGATAGTTTGCCAACAGTCATTCTTCTTCTGTCTTGTCTCTAGATTTTATAATTATTTTGTTTTTTCTATATAAAAAATAACGATTGTCAACTTCATTTATTAGCATTTCGCGTTTTTTGGTATATCTATTACTTGTATATTATTAATTTCATTAAATAGTGCAAGAATAAATTATAAAATTGGTACGTTATTTCCATAGTTTTTATTCATTCATAAATCTTTGGATCCGCTCCTATACAGGTGCGCTAAGCCTTGATCACTACTGTAAACAAAACATTCATCTCGCCGAAAATGTTCATGATTCCGCTAAACTGAGAAAGTTTACACACGATTTATCATTTCATTAGAAACATCAGACCTGTACAATGCAGATATGCTCGAATTGAAGGGGAAAATTCAGGAGTTATTGATGGAAAAAATTCAGGAGTTATTATGTCGCCCCGAACGAAGTCGGGGACGACATATTGATATTGTACGCATGTTTTTTTTATCCAGGCTGTTTCTCGGAGATGGCTGGGACAATCTTCCTGAAACTTTCCTCAAAGGACGATCACTGGTTGTAGTTGTGCAGTGAGGTTGTTCAGTTCCAATATGTCTACCGTTGCCATGGAAACCTGTAAAAAGCGACAAATTTTGTCCGAGAGTGTTCTCTCTGGTCCCTTAAACGTTCGTCATGAAACTTTTCTTATTTTAATGATTAGTATCTGTAGTTATGCAACTCGCATTTAAAATTTTCAATAATCGATTATTGCCATGGAAACCAGGTGAAAGTTAAAATTCTTTAATTTCGATTTTCTCAATAACTACGCAGGCAATCGTTTTGAAACTTTCACTGTTTATTCCTTGCAATGTGTCAAAGTGATTTCTACTTTTAAAAAAATTGTAATGAGTCGCTCACAGTTGCCATAGAAACGAAACAGAAAAAAAGATTCAGATGTACACATGTGTTCTCCAAGGTCTAGGTCAAAGGGTCAAAGTTCTTGGTGTCCAATAAAAATTCTTTTCACAAGGATTACATATTTGAAATACGAAAGCCCTAGCCCTTACCGTTCAAACGTAAGGTACTATGTTCAAGACACCCCCCCCCCCTTTTTTTTTTGAAGCGCACTGCCAGGTAGAATACACAGATATAACATATACAATTTACAGGTAACGTTTTAAAAGTTTCATTCATAAAATTCAGTTCTCCTGATGTGATTTGATAGTTTGCCAACAGTCATTCTTCTTCTGTCTTGTCTCTAGATTTTATAATTATTTTGTTTTTTCTATATAAAAAATAACGATTGTCAACTTCATTTATTAGCATTTCGCGTTTTTTGGTATATCTATTACTTGTATATTATTAATTTCATTAAATAGTGCAAGAATAAATTATATATAATTGGTACGTTATTTCCATAGTTTTTATTCATTCATAAATCTTTGGATCCGCTCCTATACAGGTGCGCTAAGCCTTGATCACTACTGTAAACAAAACATTCATCTCGCCGAAAATGTTCATGATTCCGCTAAACTGAGAAAGTTTACACACGATTTATCATCTCATAAGAAACATCAGACCTGTACAATGCAGAAATGCTCGAATTGAAGGGGAAAATTCAGGAGTTATTGATGGGAAAAATTCAGGAGTTATTATGTCGCCCCGAACGAAGTCGGGGACGACATATTGATATTGTACGCATGTTTTTTTTATCCAGGCTGTTTCTCGGAGATGGCTGGGACAATCTTCCTGAAACTTTCCTCAAAGGACGATCACTGGTTGTAGTTGTGCAGTGAGGTTGTTCAGTTCCAATATGTCTACCGTTGCCATGGAAACCTGTAAAAAGCGACAAATTTTGTCCGAGAGTGTTCTCTCTGGTCCCTTAAACGTTCGTCATGAAACTTTTCTTATTTTAATGATTAGTATCTGTAGTTATGCAACTCGCATTTAAAATTTTCTAATAATCGATTATTGCCATGGAAACCAGGTGAAAGTTAAAATTCTTTAATTTCGATTTTCTCAATAACTACGCAGGCAATCGTTTTGAAACTTTCACTGTTTATTCCTTGCAATGTGTCAAAGTGATTTCTACTTTTAAAAAAATTGTAATGAGTCGCTAACAGTTGCCATAGAAACGAAACAGAAAAAAAGATTCAGATGTACACATGTGTTCTCCAAGGTCTAGGTCAAAGGGTCAAAGTTCTTGGTGTCCAATAAAAATTCTTTTCACAAGGATTACATATTTGAAATACGAAAGCCCTAGCCCTTACCGTTCAAACGTAAGGTACTATGTTCAAGACAAACCCCCCCCCCTTTTTTTTTTTGAAGCGCACTGCCAGGTAGAATACACAGATATAACATATACAATTTACAGGTAACGTTTTAAAAGTTTCATTCATAAAATTCAGTTCTCCTGATGTGATTTGATAGTTTGCCAACAGTCATTCTTCTTCTGTCTTGTCTCTAGATTTTATAATTATTTTGTTTTTTCTATATAAAAAATAACGATTGTCAACTTCATTTATTAGCATTTCGCGTTTTTTGGTATATCTATTACTTGTATATTATTAATTTCATTAAATAGTGCAAGAATAAATTATATGTAAAAATTGGTACGTTATTTCCATAGTTTTTATTCATTCATAAATCTTTGGATCCGCTCCTTTACAGGTGCGCTAAGCCTTGATCACTACTGTAAACAAAACATTCATCTCGCCGAAAATGTTCATGATTCCGCTAAACTGAGAAAGTTTACACACGATTTATCATCTCATTAGAAACATCAGACCTGTACAATGCAGAAATGCTCGAATTGAAGGGGAAAATTCAGGAGTTATTGATGGGAAAAATTCAGGAGTTATTATGTCGCCCCGAACGAAGTCGGGGACGACATATTGATATTGTACGCATGTTTTTTTTATCCAGGCTGTTTCTCGGAGATGGCTGGGACAATCTTCCTGAAACTTTCCTCAAAGGACGATCACTGGCTGTAGTTGTGCAGTGAGGTTGTTCAGTTCCAATATGTCTACCGTTGCCATGGAAACCTGTAAAAAGCGACAAATTTTGTCCGAGAGTGTTCTCTCTGGTCCCTTAAACGTTCGTCATGAAACTTTTCTTATTTTAATGATTAGTATCTGTAGTTATGCAACTCGCATTTAAAATTTTCTAATAATCGATTATTGCCATGGAAACCAGGTGAAAGTTAAAATTCTTTAATTTCGATTTTCTCAATAACTACGCAGGCAATCGTTTTGAAACTTTCACTGTTTATTCCTTGCAATGTGTCAAAGTGATTTCTACTTTTAAAAAAATTGTAATGAGTCGCTAACAGTTGCCATAGAAACGAAACAGAAAAAAAGATTCAGATGTACACATGTGTTCTCCAAGGTCTAGGTCAAAGGGTCAAAGTTCTTGGTGTCCAATAAAAATTCTTTTCACAAGGATTACATATTTGAAATACGAAAGCCCTAGCCCTTACCGTTCAAACGTAAGGTACTATGTTCAAGACAAACCCCCCCCCTTTTTTTTTGAAGCGCACTGCCAGGTAGAATACACAGATATAACATATACAATTTACAGGTAACGTTTCAAAAGTTTCATTCATAAAATTCAGTTCTCCTGATGTGATTTGATAGTTTGCCAACAGTCATTCTTCTTCTGTCTTGTCTCTAGATTTTATAATTATTTTGTTTTTTCTATATAAAAAATAACGATTGTCAACTTCATTTATTAGCATTTCGCGTTTTTTGGTATATCTATTACTTGTATATTATTAATTTCATTAAATAGTGCAAGAATAAATTATATATAGAAAATTGGTACGTTATTTCCATAGTTTTTATTCATTCATAAATCTTTGGATCCGCTCCTTTACAGGTGCGCTAAGCCTTGATCACTACTGTAAACAAAACATTCATCTCGCCGAAAATGTTCATGATTCCGCTAAACTGAGAAAGTTAACACATGATTTATCATCTCATTAGAAACATCAGACCTATACAATGCAGAAATGCTCGAACTGAAGGTGGCATGTCAGATTCGTTTTCCAACAGAACCTCTACAAATTAAAGTGAAAGTAGGGAATTTTCTGAATTCTCACTGGCGTTTTAATACACAAAATAATTCGGCTGATCTTCTTAATAAATGATATTTGCCAAGCTTTTTTGGTAGGAAAGATACTGCCAATTAACAAGTATGAGGCTCAGTTCAGTACATCTGCCCAATTTCTTGTATGCAAGTCTGCAATTTTGTCCTGCACTACTTTCTTCTCCTACAGATTCTAAAAATAATGAGTGGGATGTACCCAATTAAGGTCTTCCGTTTCTAACGGAAAGAACTGATTATACGACTGGATGGTTGTCAAAGCTTAGCTAATGGACCATTGTTTTAGTGATGATAAAAATGAAAGTCTTGTCCAATACGGGGCGACATATGCTATTGCTTGCAATAGCAGACTTTCTAGTTAAGGTCTTCCGTTTCCAACGGAAGACCTTATTGTTTTCGTTCGGTTTCTTTTTCCCTATTATTATTATTTTTTTCTTACCGATTTTTGTGCAAGCGAGTTCTCGGAAACGGCTTATTCGATTTTCACGAAACTTTCAGATCTGATAGATATTGGTCTGAACCTTATTGGAAATTTTTTATAAGTACGTCGTCACTTCCGGTCGTGAGATATGGACGATTTACTGATTTTAAAAGGGTCAGCTTGTCCGGGCAATCACTAAAAAACGAATGAAGATATTGACTTAAGATTTTCAGTGAAGGTAGAGGAAGGATTGCTTAATTGCTTTTTTGAGTCTATATCTTTCCAGCGCAAAAGGCGTTGAAGCTCGCCTGAGCTCATTATAACTATAATATTTCTGACCATCAAATTTTGTGTTTCCTCGAAGACTACTGCATGGATTTTTATGAAATTTGCAGGAACAATGTGTTGCTATATGCAGTTATATATCCTGGAGATTTTTTGGAAATTCCTTTCTGGTGCCAAGTTACGGACAATTATCTGATTTTAAATTGACATTTTGTTCGTATAATCTAAAGAACGGTTAAAGATATCACTGTGGAACTTTCAGGGATTATAGATCGTGATAAGAACTATCGAAGACGCGATCTTTTGTACGTCGTCTCTACTTCCTGTCGTAACGGCATGCAAAGAAAAAAAGTCAAATTTTTAAACTTTTTTGTTTTTCAATATTTTCAAATCATATTAGTATGGTTGATAGAAACATTTCTCATTAGGCTGAATATATAATTTGTTTGTAATTTGATGAATTCGAACTCGAGATATTAACATTCAAAAGTCTGAAGCGTGATCTTAATGGCGGCGGTCTCTGTCAATTCCGACATTTCGCAATAGGGGTTTACAGAGGCAGCTGAGCGTTTGCTTGAACGAAAGTAACATAAGGAACAATGAAATGTGAAGGGATACTTGGATTGTCACGTCGTAGGTTCGTTGCAATTCGGTGTCAAACTACATTTATTATCCAAGGTCTACTTACAAGTCTTCTTTAATTGGTTTTGGTTGTTTCTCAAAGTAAAAATAGAAAAGAATTGATGTGCAAACGAAGTACAATATCTATATCTTTTGTTTTGCATAACGGTAACACATAGCTTAAATCATAGTTAAAATTAATAGTTTTTCAAGAATGTAGTAGGTAAAAAACGTGACCACTGTTTTCCCATGCACACTTGTGTCATATTAAATCAATAGAAAGGACAACTGTTACAATAAGAAAATATTTTATTTTTAAAGATAACAATTTTTCAAAGACCGTTTAATTGACCTATATAAACATTTTATTTTCTCAATGCAAGTTATTGAAGATAATAGAATCTTATTTCTTGACCCTCGTAGAGCGATCGACGCATTTTTTTCGGTGAAACATACCACCTTTTTCATGAAAGTGTAAGTAATCGGCATAGTCAACTTTGATTGAAAATTGAAAAATTACCAATTAATAGCTGTTTCGCTGCTTTAGTGTTATTTGCCTATATACGATATGTTTCATGTGTGTGTTATACTTTCCACACCTCAAAATTTAGGCTAGGCGATAAGAACGCTCTTTTGTTATTTGATTGAAGCTATCTCACCTATTTAAATGAACATTCCAAGAGAAATTCGCTAAGATTTACTGGTTGCGTTTGGCGCGAAATTATGAATAGTGTCCCTTCTTTCATAATTCCAAGACAGATTAACTGTTGCAGAATTATATGTACATACAAGTGAAGTAAGAGTAGTTGTTCAATAGCGTAATCGATAAGCGTATTGGATTTTCACGCTCGTGACCCGTTTCAATTCCCAATGTGTCCAAAATATGTTTAATCCATTTTCAGCTCGATTTTATGGGTTATTTTTCGGAATCGGACGGAAGACCTACTCGTTGCTCGCAACGAGATCGTTTCTAGTTATTATTATTATTATTCCTGGGAAAATTTTGTCCTTGAGTGATCTTGTAAACTACAAATCTGACTTAGGTAAAACCTTTTTAGGGTCACTAGGGATGTTATGTAGATTTGCCGAACGAAGGTCATTTTGCGCGCACGTGCTTGCAAGAGCGAGCACGTGCAGCACGTTAAATGGCCAATATAAGGTACATGACTGTATATTGACTTAACTTTTCTATTTTTTGATGAAAAGCTTTGAAACTCATAATGTAAGGATATATTAGTAGCATAGACAAGATGACATGGTCAAAATAGCAAGATCTCACGCGCATGCACGTGCGCTTTTCTCTGATTGGCTGAAACTAAAGTCTCAATATCTTTCTTGTTTTTTGACGAAATTCTTTAAAATTTTGAACATAGCCATGCATTACGATATCCCACAACAATATATATAGCAATTATCATGAAAACACGTGCATGCACGTGCGCTGCAATCTGATTGGCTGAAATTTTAAATAGCTATAACTCCCTTGGTTTTCAACCAAACAGGATGGGATTTGGAACATAGATATATATAATAGACTTCTACAAGAAGATTTGGTCACCATGCACATGCATACACGTGCGTGTACGTGCGCTGCAATCTGATTGGCTGAAACTTTAAACAGCTATAACTCACTTGATTTTCAACCAAACAGGATGGGATTTGGAGCAAAGATATATATAATGGACTTCTTCAAGAAGGTATGGTCACCATGCACATGCATATACATGTGCGTGTACATGCACTGCAATCTGATTGGCTGAAACTTTAAACAGCTATAACTCCCTTGGTTTTCAACCAAACGGGGTGAGATTTAGAACATAGATAGATGTAATGGACTTCTACAAGAAGGTATGGTCATAGAGTTTGTCTTATTTAATTACGCTTACAGGGAATATGACAATAAAAGGGAGTTGGGGAGCGTTTGGGGAACATCTGTAACGGTCCCCGTTACAATTAGCACTAGTTATTATTATTTTTCTTCTCGGGAAAATTTTGTCCGCGAATGATCTTGTAAACTACACATCCGATTTAGGTGAAATGTTTTTAGGGTCAGTAGACATGTTATGTAGATTTGCGGAACGAAGGTCATTTTGCGCGCACGTGCTTGCAAGAGCGTGCACGTGCAACATGTGAAATGACCGATTTAATTGATATAGGCGTAACTTTTTACATTTTTGATGAAATGCTTTAAAACTAATAATATAAGGATATATTAGTAGCATAGGCAATATCACATGATCAAAATAGCAAGATCTCACGCGCATGCACGTGCGCTTCGCTCTGATTGGCTGAAACTAAAGTCTCAATATCTTTCTTGTTTTTTGACAAAATCCTTTGAAATTTTGAACATAGCCATGCATTAGGATATCCTACAACATAATATATAGCAATTATCATAAAAACACGTGCATGCACGTGCGCTGCAATCTGATTGGCTGAAACTTTAAGTAGCTATAACTCCTTTGGTTTACAACCAAACGGGGTGGGATTTGGAACATAGATGGATATAATGAACTTCTACAAGAAGGTATGTCACCTGCACATGCATACACGTGCGTGTGCGTGCAAGAGCGTGCACGTGCAACATGTGAAATGACCGATTTAATTGATATAGGCGTAACTTTTTACATTTTTGATGAAATGCTTTAAAACTAATAATATAAGGATATATTAGTAGCATAGGCAATATCACATGATCAAAATAGCAAGATCTCACGCGCATGCACGTGCGCTTCGCTCTGATTGGCTGAAACTAAAGTCTCAATATCTTTCTTGTTTTTTGACAAAATCCTTTGAAATTTTGAACATAGCCATGCATTAGGATATCCTACAACATAATATATAGCAATTATCATAAAAACACGTGCATGCACGTGCGCTGCAATCTGATTGGCTGAAACTTTAAGTAGCTATAACTCCTTTGGTTTACAACCAAACGGGGTGGGATTTGGAACATAGATGGATATAATGAACTTCTACAAGAATGTATGGTCACCTGCACATGCATACACGTGCGTGTGCGTGCGATGCAATCTGATTGGCTGAAACTTTGAACAGCTATAACTCCGTCGGTTTTCAGCCAAACGGGGTGGGATTTAGAACATAGATAGGTGTAATAGAATTCTACAAGAAAGTATCGTCACCATGCTCATGTATGCACGTGCGTGCACGTGAAATGAGTAAAATTAAAAATACACTTGAATGAGCGTATTTTTGATACTTTTGGATTAAATACTGTATTATTTAGTTTATATTTAGTTTATTAGAATATATAGATTGTGTAGACAAGATGATATGGTCATTATGCACATGCATTCACATGTGCACGCGTGCAATGCTAAAATTAGAATGAACTTGGTACACTTCTGGGTAAACGTTGTTAAAGTCTTAAATGCATAGAGTTTGTCTTATTTAATGAAGCTTACAGGGAATATGGCACCAAAAGGCTAGGGAGTTGGGGAGCGTTTGGGGAACATCTGTAACGGTCCCCGTTACAATTAGCACTAGTTATTATTATTATTATTATTTTTCTTCTCGGGAAAATTTTGTCCGCGAATGATCTTGTAAAGTACACATCCGATTAAGGGGAAACCTTTTTAGGGTAAGTAGGCATGTTATGTAGATTTGCAGAATCAAGGTCATTTTGCGCGCACGTACTTGCAAGAGCGCGCACGTGCAAAACTTGAAATGACCAATATATAATGGATATAACCGTAACTTTTCTATTTTTAGACGAAATGTTTTGAAACTCATAATGTAAGGATATGTGAGTAGTATGCACAAGATGACATGGTCAAAATAGCAAGATCGCACGTGCAAGCACGTGCGCTTCGCTCTGATTGGCTGAAACTAAAGTCTCAATATCTTTCTTGTTTTTTGATAAAATCATTTGAAATTTTGAACATAGTCATACATTAGGGAGATCTACAGCCCGTAATAAAAGAAATATCATGAAAGCATGTGCATGCACATGTGCTTGCAAGAGCTCGCACGTGCAACACGAGAAATGTCCAATATAATTGATACAGACGTAACTATTTAAATTATTGATGATATGCTTTAAAACTCATATTAGAAGTATATATTAGAAGCATAGACAAGATGACATGGTCAAAAAAGCAAGATCTCACGCGCATGCACGTGCGCTTTGCTCTGATTGGCTGAAACTAAAGTCTCAATATCTTTCTTGTTTTTTGACGAAATCCTTTGAAATTTTAAATGTAGGCATGTATTAGGATATCCTACAATAAGATATATAGCAATTATTTTGAAAACGCGTGCATGCACGTGCGCTGCAATCTGATTGGCTTATGCTTAAAATAGCTATAACTCCCTTGGTTTTCAACCAAACAGGATGGGATTTGGAACATGGATAGATATAATGGACTTCTACAAGAAGACATGGTCACCATGCACATGCATACACGTGCATGTACGTGAGCTGCAATCTGATTGGCTGAATCTTTGAACAGCTATAACTCCCTTGGTTTTCAAACAAACGGGGTGGGATTTAGAACATAGATAGATGTAATGGACTTCTACAAGAAAGTATGGTCGCCATGCTCATGTGTGCACGTGCGTGCACGTGAAATGAGTTAAATAAAAAATACACTTGAATTAGCGTATTTTTTAATACGTTTGGATTAAATACTTTGATATTTAGTATATTAAAATCTATAGATTGTTAAGACAAGATTGTGTGGTCATTACGCACATGCATTCACATGCGCACGCGTGCAATGCTAAAATTTGAATGAAATTGGTACACTTCTGAGTAAACGTTGTTAAAGTCTCAAATGCGTAGAGTCTGTCTTATTTAATGAAGCTTATAGGGAATATGGCACCAAAAGGGAGTTGGGGAGCGTTTGGGGAACATCTGTAACGGTCCCCGTTACAATTAGCACTAGTTAATATGGTGCTTATCAGATACTATAAATATATTGTGTCTTGACACCTAACTATGGTGCAGAGGCCCTAATACTTGGAGCCGATTGCCCTAACAGGGTGCCCTAATGATGGAGCCTAATGCCCTAACAGGTGCCCTAATGATGGAGCCTAATGCCCTAATAAGGTGCCCTAATTCACGTTAGGTGTCAGGCAGGGTATATAAGGAGAGAGAGTCAGTGAGCAGATATACTAGAGATACTTTGCTTGTACTGGATTGTAAACTACGTTTGGATATATTATTAATACACGTGTTGAAACAAACTTTGTCGTTGTTCTGATGTTAGATCTATAAAGATCTAAAGTTCCTATCTTCTACACGGGATCCACAATATTTTGTGACGCGGGTAACAACAAACACCCCATATAGAGAAAAACGTTACAATATATACTATAAAGGATTAGTGAAAGTCCAACTAAAGTCATTCAAATAAACCTAAACTATTTCATCATGTTCATTGTCAACATCGCAATACAGGAAGATCATGAAAATTAAAAAATTGACTTATTTATTCTAGATTACACTTACTGCATTTAGTTCAAAAGTGAAGAAATTATCCCAGACTTACATAAATACAATTCCAACTGACATCTATTAGTTAAATATCCTTTAAATAGAGCAAAAAGACACATTGACTTAGCTCATGACCATTAATCCCTCCAATTTGATATTCAAATAAAGGAAGTTATGATTGAGCATGCTCAGTAAAAAGCCGTGAGATATAAATAAATAGTTTGAAGCAAAACCCGCCTTAGTTAAAAACCGTCTCCCTGGGACACGGATTCCGTGCCTCCACACAGGTTTCTGTGAGCGAGGATTCCTCACTTTCAGACACGGAAGCCGTGTCCGTGTCTTGGACATGCAGAACCCGTGCGGATTCCGTGTCTAAGCCGTGCCCAAGCCGTGCCTATTCCGCCTCAAACTTTCGTACGGGTCCCTTCTTCAAATAAGAAAGGGGAAAAGAATAATAACAAATTCTAAAGTCTGCAAGCAATAAAGATAAAATTTTATTTATAATAATGAAATAAAAGAGACTTTTTTATTTATTGCTATAAAAAATATCATGTTATTAAGAAATAATTACGGCTGATTTTGTTGTTCGTTTTGTCTTTTTTTTTTTAAGATTGAAAATCTTGCAAAATTGTTAAGTCGTACGAAAATTAGATCATCAGAAAGTTATCTCCCTTGCCTTGAACAGCATTTCAACCAATGAAATAATTGAAAATTTTCTCATTATGCAATTTCTACCAATCACAAAAGAGAGGAAGTGCATAGTCCGGAAAAACTTCAACTACTAACTAAACAATACCGTCTTCCAAGGAAGACGGTAATTATATCCCTGTGACCCGCCTCCCTGTTCCTTCAAGCTTTTTTTTTTTTTTAATTTTGGTACACAATGTTGTTTAGTTTGCAATAAACTCACAGGCACCTGAAGTATGGATAATACCCCCCCCCCCCCTTTTTATGAAAAAAAAAAATGTAAGCGTGTATAATACCTCGAAAATATAAAATTTTCCCGTCAAACACATCTATACGTCGTTATATGCAAGTAGATTGTACTTTTTCTCACGTTTAAAGAATGGCCCTATTCGGTATAATCAAAATACACAAGGCAAGACTCATCTGTCGCTGTTTTTTGTGGTGATGAGAGGCGAGTACGACTCCTTGCTCCCCTGGCCTTTCCAGCAGATGGTCTCGCTGATGCTGCTTGATCAGGACGCTTTCCTGCAACACGTTTGCAACACGTTCCAGCCGGACACAACGAGCTCCAGCTTCAAGAGGCCGACGACTGAGATGAACGTCGCCACGGGATGTCCTCTGTTTATCTCCCACAGTGTGTTGGAAACAAAGACCTACCTCAAGGACGACACCATATTCATGAAGGTCAAAGTTGACACCAGCAACATGCCTGTGCTATAGTATTCACTGCATCTTTACTAGCCAAAGTTTGATCCACCCCCTTTCTCATAACAGTGATCTATCCCAAATCTTAGCTAGTAAAGATGGTGTATATGTGTATACTAATGCATTTCAGTACAGTGTATATATGTTATATATATAGATGTTGCTTTGGCAAAGTACCAACTTTAACTTAAGTATCATAACCATATCATAACAAATCATTTTCATACTAAGGCAGTATATAAAATGTTTGTACAAATTTCTTTATGAGTACTTCCTTAACTTTTTTAATAATTACTTATTTCAATATTTAAATGAATCTGTAACATGTTTGCAGAATTGACCTGTGCTAATATCTTAATAATTATACATGTACCCTTTTGTCTTGTAAAACAGTATTCTTAATTTTGTTAGCATATTTCATCCCTTAATTATACACGTGATTAAATTATGTCAGCATAAAATGTCAACATAAAATTTTCTCCATTGGCAGCGTTGGAGGAGATTCTGGAGTTGCTTTTCTGTTTCGCCATATCTGATTGGTTAGATATTTAAACTGTATTACAATCAACCAATCAGATAAGACGAAACAGAAACGCATCTCCAAAACCTCCTCCAATGCTGCCAATGGAGAAAATTTCATGTATCCGATTAATAAATCGTCCGATTACGGCATATCAAACGCTCATAGCGGGGTTTAGGTTAAAGAGACTAGTAAAAGAACATCTCCCAGACAGAGTGCTTGCAAAATTATGATAGGTAACACTAATTATTATTTTGGTAATCTCTCTCGAAGCAGGGGTCCTTTCCGTTTGTTTACAACTTTTGTTTCTTGCCTTTTGTATTTTGATTATACCGAATAGGGCCATTCTTTAAACGTGAGAAAAAGTACAATCTGCTTGCATATAACGACATATAGATGTGTTTGATGGGGAAATTTTATATTTTCGAGGTATTATATATGCTTACATTTTATTTCATAAAAAAGGGGGGATCGATATTATCCATACTTCAGGTGCCTGTGATAAACTTACACACTTTTTTTATGAAATCCAACACCTTGGCTTTCACTTTGATTAGGTTTTCCATGCTTTTTTATCATGAATATAGAAATGTAAACATCAAATTGACAAAAAATCATGTTGAATAAGAGTAGATTTATGATCTTTTTGTTGCTGCCCTAGCCTCAAGAAAATATTCGACTTCTCCCCCATATTTGTGCTTTAGAAGTAAAAATAAAATGCTACTGGAAAATGAAAATAAAGGCGAAGATCGTGGCATTCGCTACTTTAAAGGATTTTCACCTTCAGTTTGTTGTCAATCATTTTTTTTTTCATACTTAAAAGTGGGCTTTAATAATTACACTTACGACTACTCATTATGATGTTTAGTATAGGCTTTTGCTGTATGAAGAAATATTTATTATAATTAATGATGCGTCTTCCCACTGCATTTATTAGCAAACTATGGCAAACATTTATGATGTCAACTTTAGCGCTCGTTTTCTCAATAACGTCATAATGCACATAAGGGTGGTTTTCGCTTGACGGTCATCATATTGAACAACCAAATTTATGGAACGCTGGGACTGTCTTATATGAGGATTAAATTTTATATGCAGTGTTTCCTTCATTATATGCGGCACTATTTTAATTATATGAAGTAGTTTTTACATTATACCGTGTACAACCTCCATTACATGCAGTACTTCTCTCATTATATGATGTAGATATGTCATTATATTATGTACATTTATCATTATATGAAGTGCTTTTAACATTATATGCGGTAGTTCTATCATTATATGCGGTAGTTCTAACATTATATGCAGTAAACACAACAATATATTATGTACTTCTCGCATGATATATAGTACATTCATCATTATGTGTAGTATTTCTGTTATTATGATGATGCTGATCGTTAAATATTATGTCCGGTCCAGTTAGCATTCCGTGCGGTAGATTTTGCATTTCGTTAATGATGTAGACACAGTATTATATATATGCAGTGTTTTCTTCTTTATGATGATGATCTTTCGGAAGCTACCATTCGGAACTCTCTGTTCAAGGTTCTTCTTTCTATCAACTGTTGAATTCAGTACAATAAATACATGCGCGTATTATTTATGTCTCTGATTAAAGCAAGAAAGGCTTGGTGGGTGTTACATTTTAACATAGTTTGATAGTCATTATAAATACAAGTAAAATGATATACATCACAGCTACCATCTCTCTTGCTGATTAGAGATATTACTAAAAATAGCTTAGTTTACACCTATGAGCTCGCACTGATTAGAGATATTACTAAAATCAAAGTACTGAAAGTACTGATACGAGTTGATGGTTGTTCAAGCTCATAAATTGAACACTGCTTTACTGATAAAGAAATGAAATTGCCATTTAAAAATAGCAGAAATTTAGACTTCCATTTGATTTCTGATGTCAATTTCATGAGATGATGCACTGTATCATTAAATCCCATAAACAAATAATGTCATGTGAAATAATAAGGAAAGCATTTCTTTTTACATTATAATTATACATTTATTGTGTATTACTGCCCTATTTTAACAAATGAAATGAAACGCTCTTTCATAACTATCATGGTACAACAGTATCTGAATGTCCTTAATGTGGATACAGCAAAAGTAATATCCCTTTAAAAAATATTTTTCATAATCAATTTGACAATTACTATTGTTATACTTATCATATAAGATTTTTTTAACATTGCAGTCTTCCAGTTTGAATGTGTGAAAGCACAATATATAGTAAAATACAAGAAAATGATTTTCTTTTTAGAAAGAGAAAGTCGCTGTCACAATTCTGTTCATAATTTTCTCACAAGTGTAACGAGCATTAGGAATGCAAAATGTGTGTAATCTTAATCAGAAGTTTTACACAGGACCCTGATTTACAAATAAATGCTACAGTAATCAAAGTACTAACACAGTTTTGGGACACAGGAGAAAACTAATAATTATATTCTTGAGCATATACACTTCACAACTGTTGCAAAAACACATGATCACGGTGAAATATTTGTTGCATATCACAACAAGAGGCCCAGGGGCCACAGCGCTCACCTGAGCACATCAGGCTTGAATTTACTCCCCCCCACCCCCCCCCCCCAAGGCGTTCATTATTTGAACAAATTAGAATCTACTGGCCATTTTGGCCCCACCCTTGCCCCTGGGGGGGGGGGGGGTCATGATTTGAACAAACTTGAATCTACACTACCTGAGGATGATTCCACATGAGTTTCATCTTTCCTGGCCCAGTGGTTCTGGAGAAGAAGATTTTTCGAGATTTTTCCTATATATTCCTATGTAAAACTTGGGTCGGCCATTTTGGCCCCACCCTTGCCCCGGGGTCATGATTTGAACAAACTTGAATCTACACTACCTGAGGATGATTCCACATGAGTTTCATCTTTCCTGGCCCAGTGGTTCTGGAGAAGAAGATTTTTCAAGATTTTTCCTATATATTCCTATGTAAAACTTGGGTCGGCCATTTTGGCCCCACCCTTGCCCCGGGGGTCATGATTTGAACAAAATTGAATCAACACTACCTGAGGATGATTCCACATATATTTTATCTTTCCTGGCCCAGTGGTTCTGGAGAAGAAGATTTTCCAAGATTTTTCCTATGTATTCCTATGTAAAACTTGGGTCGGCCATTTTGGCCCCACCCTTGCCCCGGGGGTCATGATTTGAACAAACTTGAATCAACACTACCTGAGGATGATTCCACATGAGTTTCATCTTTCCTGGTCCAGTGGTTCTGGAGAAGAAGATTTTTTAAAAATGCCATTAATTTTTAACAAATTCATGATTATCTCCCCTTGGAAAAGGGCGTGGCCCTTCATTTGAACAAACTTGAATCCCCTTTACCCAAGGATACTTTGTGGCAAGTTCGGTTGAAATTGGCCCAGTGGTTCTTTAGAAGAAGATGAAAATGTGAAAAGTTTACGACGACGACGACGCCAACAACGACAGACGACGGACAAATTTTGATCAGAAAAGCTCACTTGAGCCTTCGGCTCAGGTGAGCTAAAAAGCTGTAAGATTTTTCTTTCATGACACACAATAGACACAAGTTGGACAACTGCATTTTTTTCCAATGTAAATTGTAGCTAAAATCGGTTTTGAAATTCACAAACATGAAATTAATATAATATATATAAACATGTGCCTCCAACATTTTCTTGACTGTGGTTTAAAAATGATATTGCTTCTAATTGATGTCGCTACAAAGTACATACTTGTGAATCAATGTACATATCTAATATAATAAGAGGCCCGTCTGCCACATTACTCACCTGAGTATCTCGGATTGAAAAAAAGAAGATATCAGTTCCATTTTGAAAAGTTTAACTTTATAAATGGCCTCAAGCTCCCCAGGGGGAAAGGGGCATCATTTGAACAAAAATTAAGTTGTAACAAGTTTACAACACAACAGACAACAAAGAAATCGGATCAAAAAACTCACTTAAGCTTTTGACTCAGGTGAGCAAAAATGTGTTTCGCCATGCAATTTTAAAACAATTACAAATATGAAATTAAACCAGATAATGAACACAATAAATTGATATGAAATAAACTTTTTCCCAGAGGTAATTTTACAAGGAAAATTCTCAATATGAAGATACACATTCTTCATTTCACATTTGTTCCAGTTTTCAAGGGGAAGCTTGTCCTCCAACATACAAAAGACTGACAGCACAATTTTCTAATATATATCAATGCTTGAAATTGTTCTCCTACAACAGTAAGTTTATCAAATCTCCCAGCCATCCTTCATGCTCTGCCTTTGTGGTGTATACCTCTAGAAAAATAAAATATTTTACATTATCATTAAAACGACATATAAATAACAAGTTAAATTGAAGATCTGAAGGGTATTTTATTTATTATGACATTTTAAAAGTACCTCTTTGCTGTCCTGGAGATGTCATCTGGCATTAGGGAACCCCCACATGGTAGTGATGGAGTTAAATTTCTCCGGAATGAAAAATTAACCAACAAACCCCCAGAAGCAGTGAAAAAGGTTTCGTAAACAAATCCTCCCGGGAACCTTTATGCTCTGGCCCTTGTGGTTTATACTTCTAGAAAAATAACAAATTTTAAATTCTTATTAAAACAACATATAAAATAAGAAGTAAAATGGAAGACTTGAAAGGTATTTTATTTATTATAACATCTTAAATGTAAATCATCATCTTTCTCAAGTTCAAGTTCATTTATTCACTCAAACCATTTAAAGTATATGGTACATGAGGACAATGAAAAATATTTACAGCATATGTACATTCTGGTCAGAGGTATAAGTATATGATATACATAATAAGACAATGAAGTGGAGAAGAAAATGAAGAGAAAAAAAATGGAAAAAGGGAGGGGAAAAAACACGTAATAATGAAATGTGAGGAAAACAATTATGGAGGACAGACTAAATCATATATTTTTAATATAAACGTACAGAGTTTTTTAAGTGTCATAGCATCTTGTTTTGTCATCAGTTGAGAAAATTTAAGAACATTTGGTCTAGTAAAGTAGTATTCATTAATATACTTTTTCCTTATGTTTGACAGTGCAGTACATTCAAGCATAAAATGAAATTCATCAGCAACTTGTTTAGCATTACAAAAGGTACATAATCTTTCATTTAATGGTATTGATGCCCATCTTCCCAGCTCAACTGGTAGATGGTGATTAGTAGTACGAAATTTGGCAAGTATTTTCCTAAATTTTAATGACAGAATACTTAAATACTTTTCACACTCAAAATTTGTTTTAAAAATTTTATACAAAGTACCTTTGGAAGAACTGTTAATATCAGAATGCCATTTTTGTATAAATTGATCTTGTAATCTTTGTTTAACAACAGTAGTCACCCAGTCTTGATTAGGATTATAATAAAACTGTTCATTCCAGATATAAGAAAGTCCACATGATTCAAAAATACGATTAACACAGTCAATCCAAGGATTCTTACCAATTTCAGATTGTGAGTTAGCAATTAAAAATTGATACAATATACATGTAATTTTCTTGTCTGTGCTATTCAATAATTTACACCAGTATGAGACTATTCTTGAATAAATAAGGACAGATAATGGAAAACGTCCTGTTTCACCATAAACCATATAATTCGGGGTACTACTTTTCAAATATAGAATATGTTTCAAAAATTTTAAATGAACACGTTCAATAATATCTAAGTTTTCAAAACCCCAGATTTCACAACCATAAAGTAACACTGGTAAAACCATTTTATCGAACAGATCAAGTTGACATTCTACAGGGAGGTTAAATTGTCTTATTTTTCTGATAACACCATACATAGCTTTTTGGGCTTGGTCACAGAGATGTTTCTTGGCTTTTAAAAAGGAGCCAGATCTTGAAAATATGATACCAAGATATTTAAATTCTTTGACAGTTTCTAGAATCTTGTTATTATAGTAAAAAACTCTTTTGTTTAAAGGGCCTTTAGAAAAAATTAATATTTTGGTCTTCTTTATATTTACTTGTAATTTCCACTCTGAGCAGTAGCTTTCAAATTCATTCAAAGCATTTTGTAGATCATCAGGAGTTTCTGCTAAAATGACAGTATCATCGGCATATAAAAGTATAAGAAGTTTCAAATACACACATAAATCATTTTCTATAGAAGTCGTAAGGCTTTGTAAACCAATTATATTTCTATCAACAAGATAATTCTCTAGGTCATTAATATACAACGAAAATAAAAAAGGAGATAAGTTTTCACCTTGTCGTACTCCGACATTACAAAAGAAAAAATCGGTTGTAGTGCCGTTCATCTTTATAAGTGATTTAATACCCTGATACATATTTGTAATATACGTGTAGCATTTGCCTTTAATTCCATAATTTAAAAGTTTACTCCAGAGACCGTTTCTCCAAACAGTGTCAAACGCTTGCTTGAAATCTATAAAAGCACAAAAAAGTTTTTTCTTACACTTCATCAGTGTGTTTGATAAAAAATGTAAAGTCAGAATATGGTCTAGAGTAGAGTGTTCTTTCCTAAAACCTGCCTGATTCTCTTTAATAAGTTCAATCTCATCTGCGTACATTTCTATATCGCTTGCTTAATATACTTGTAAAAAGTTTGCCCAAGCAGCTCAATAAAGTAATAGGACGGTAATTTTCTGGAGAAGTCGGATCGCCCTTATTTTTGTAAATAGGTTTAACAATACCCACTAGCCACTCATCTGGAACCAGTCCACTATCAAAAATAATGTTAAAAAACATCTTGTACACAGGTAGAAAGGTATACAGTGTTGATGAAATATGTTCATTTACAATGTTATCGAAACCAGATGCTTTTCCATTTTTTAATTTGTTTACTGCTTCAATAATTTCAGTTTCACTAATTTCACGATTAAGTGTATCATCAGAGGATTCTCTCGTTTCTAGATCTCTATCAGCCGAATTGAAATCATCATCATCAGTCTCACTGTTACATTCATTAATACCTTTCAAATACCACTGTATTTAAATACCTCTTCAATATCTACTGCACTCTTTGACTCTTTATTAGAAGAATTTAATATTTTCCAGTAAGCTTTAGTATTTGTAGTGCGTAATTGCATGAGTTTACGGGTTAGGTCAGCCTTATAATTTCTAATACTATTATCCATGACTTTTTTATAACTTCTACTCATCTCTCTAAGATTTTGTTTGTTTTCTTCTGATTTACACAAGTTATGCATTCTTTTAGCTAAGTGAAATTTTCTTCTAGCTGTTTTGCATTCTCTATTAAACCAAGGTTTGTTTTGTTTTTTATTTTCTGAATATTGACCGGTTGGAAAACTTCCAAAAGTTTCTTTGGCCGATTTAGTAAAAATATTACAAATATCTTTTGCTACCTTATTAATATCAGTGCTTGAAATATCATTATTACTCATTTCGATAAGGTTACGCTCAACTGACTTCACAGCTGAAGTATCAATGTTATTACGGAACTCGGCTTCCCTATTGGGGCACCATAACTTTACACCTGGTTGGTTTTCACACATGGAACTATTTTTAGACATTGAACAGGTGGACAAAGAAAAATACAATGGATTATGTACATCGGAAAAAAGATTACAGAACTCATGTACTTTAAAATGTTGTAGAAGTTCAAAAATGTGTACACTTGCAATAACATAATCCACAGTACTACTGTTTTTACAAGTAACACCACCTTTGTTTTTGTCTGTACCGAATCTACTATTTACAATATACAAATCGTTATTTTTACAGAAATCTATTAATTTATGGCCAAAATTGTTGACAATTGTATCTTCAACAGATCTATCTAAAGGAATGTCATATTTTTCAAAAATAAAAGCCCTTGATAACATAGAGGCTTCAAATGCACCTTCTGAATGGTTAACATGTGTCAAAAAATTATCTGCAGTAAAATAATCCTTTAAATTCCCGACTCTAGCATTAAAATCTCCCATTAAACATACATATTTTTGGTCTTTTGAAATATTGATGAGTTCTTGTTCAATTTCTATATAACAATCTGTACAAGAATATTTGCTAGATTCAGGCGGTATAAACACAACTCCGCATATCAAATCTTCACACGTTTGAAAAAGTGACTTATTTAACTTAAACCATAGCACATATTTACAATCAGTACTTACAATCTTTACATGCTTTATGATTTCATCACGTATTGCTAATATCAATCCACCCGATCTTACTTTTGAAAGCTTATTTCTGTTTTTCATAAATGTTGTATATCCTGGGATATCAATTTCGTCAGAATTATCGGTTTTTGTTTCAGTGAAGGTTATTATATCATATTGGGTAATAAATTCTTTAAATTCGTTATAATTTAGCCGGTTTTTAATTCCACAGACATTTAAAGATAAAAAATTCAAAGTGTTTTGTATTCGATCAGGTGTCAGTACAGAGTCATTACATTTGGTGGATGTCTGCTCTCCTGCGCCCCCCCTAGTCGTCAGTGCGGTCTGGAGTAGATCCAGTGCGCGTTCTCTTCTGGGATGGTCGCTCGCCCCTAGGTGTCTGCTGATTTTGAGTCCACCGATTTCCGTGTGATGACTGCCCGAAGGATCTGAAGGATGGTGTTTCTTCCGACATTTCCGTTATAAGTGGAGGTGGAGGTGTATACACTTTCCCGTTAATATATAGCACATCTCGCACTAGCTTGGTCGTGCATCTGTCTTGTCTCGCCTGTCGCATAACGGGGTAGAGTTTTTTCCTCCTCTCCTCGATTTCTGCCGGAAACTGTTCATTTACCCAGATGTTACATCCATGGAGTCTATGTGGCGCTTTGATTCTGATGTATTTCCGGTCCTTGAAATACGTGAATTTTGCTACAATGTTTCTAGGTTTTTCACTGAATTCTCTGAACTTTCCCATCCTGTGGACCCGTTCAAAAGAAAGTTCGCAATCAAGCCTAAATTTCTTCCGAAGGAAAAGTTGCAGAACCTCCTCTGTGTCCTCTCCTTTCTGTTCTGGAATGCCTGAAAACACTAGATTGTCTCTCATGGATCTGGCTTTTAATGCGATGATAGAGTCTCTAATTTCTGCATTTCCTTTATTTAATAATTGTATATCTCGCTCAGTCTGACTTTGTGCTGCTCTATATTCATGACCTGCTCTCTTGATGTCATTTTTATTACTTTCAGCCTGTTTCTTAGCCGCTTCCGCCGTATCTTTCACAGAGTCAAATACTAACCCCAAAGAACTTACATTAGACTCAAGGTCTTTGAATTCACTACGTATGTTCTTTATTTCTGAGTCTAGATCAGTTACTTTTGTCTTGATTTTGGCCACATCACTTTATATAACATTTAATTGGGACATCTTGCTCTCGATTTCACAGAGTCTAGAATTCATTTGAATAAGTAACGAATGTATTGAGTGTAATGATACGTCGCTGTCACTGTTACTGGGGTTGGAAGTGTTCCCGTAGATAATAGAATTTGACTCGGCCATTATCTGGACTGTATCTGAGAGAGACATAGCTATTTATACATCTTGAGTACAGTTCAGCTCCAGAGTTAATTGTCCCCACATGAGAACAATAAAACGATCACAAAGTAATAAAAATAGGAAAATAACGCATATGTTGCTAAAAGACAGTCAATACATATACGGGTAGATGTAACCTGGCAATTTTTGGCCCAAACAGGAGAATATATCGTTGTTATATACAAAAATTTCCGGAGCACTTACACTGACCACTTCATGACTCCATGATGACCTCTGACCCCAAAAGCAATAAATTATGATCACTTGAATTCCAGTCCTCTGTAGGAATTCGAACCACTTCTTTATACAAAATGCTTACAAGTGCATTAGCAACACGTACACTGTTTACCTTTACTATCTTCTGAGAAATTGTTTGATGCTTGATGCATATCTGCTGCAATGCAAGAAATAGCTGAGACTTGCTTTGACAATTTTTCTTTGAACCTGATATTTTCAAGAAAATTTTGTCTTTTTCTTTTTTTGAGCCCTTGACATCATCAACATAATCATCTTTAAGATCATCAAAATCTCATCTGATCTTTATTTTTTTTACATCTCAAATTGTTAATTCAACAGTATTATGACACAGGATGCCGTTGTACTCATCCAGAACATGTGTATTTTTTTCACATATTCCCATTTATGAATATTTTTTTTTTTATAATGAAAATTAATAAATAAGACAGTTTCACCCTGTTAATTAAGTTACATTAAAAAAGTTGTCTATATTTTTCTGAAGCGATATGAGTAAATTAAATCAATTAAAATAACTTATTCCAGATTTATTATGAACAGGTGCTTGTGGTGGATTTTGATCCGCTCCTGGCTAAAATAAAAATGGCGTCGTTCCAACAGATGCTTCGTTCTCATCGTATTTTTCGTGTAATACAACAAGTAGAAATATTATCTTGGATAATTTCGTTTAGTTTCATTGCATGCAGAAAAATATTCATTCGATTTCCACTAAAACATGACCGATTCTCTCAAGAAAGTGGAAATCTAGTCGAAAATTCTATGGCATGTCCTGTCGCACGACTGCTGTTTTGTGTGTTTTCAAAGACTTGAAATAATATTTCTAGTGAGGCAGTTGCCTCATTACCACAATGGAAGCTACTTATGCGGACAAAACAAAAAGAAAAAATCATATAGAATCAGGCCCCTGAAGCCGCGAAAACAAGGTGGCGCTAATGTTTACTCGGTCAGTACCATACCGCATACGAAGTCCTTTCGATAAACTACTGGCTAAGTTTATATTACAGAGCAACACGTGCAACTATACTTAAATGTACATGTATTTACATTTACGTACCTTCTGAAAATTTCCTGGTAAGCCTCCACAGTCCCGTCAATTTCTTTTGAAGTCACTGTTGTGCTGCCGATTTTGCGTGTTTTTGTTTACAAAACAAAGTAGCATGGTGCGTATGAATATGAAAAAGTAGTTCGATCTCTATGTCTCTAACTTGGCACAGAAAAATTAACCAATATTTTATGCAATTAGTTTGAAAAATTTTAAAAATCGACAAGACATATATACACATATAGGAATATGAGAAGTGACGAAATACACTTTCATTCTTCGGCGGTTTAAAATGCACTATCTTTTTTGTCGGATCGACACAATAAGGCATGTCAATGAAAATGTTATTGTTTATACTTAAAATAAATTTCCTTTCAAAAAAGAAACATTGACATGTCTTCAATATATATGTTCGCTTTTATTTATGTAGAGTTTTTCAAGATGTGATACAATTTATCGTAGAAGGAACTGAATAAACGAGGTGTGTTATTTGGTTAAAATTAGGTCAACATTTGTAAGAACATAACTGAGTTGATGTCCATCAACTCGTAAATAGCTTAGTTTACACCTGTGAGCTCGCACTGATTACCGGAAGTGAGGTGTGTGACGTCACAAGTGTGACATGCAAAATATTTTTTAGTCTTAAATGAAGAGCGAACAAGCATTAGTTCATGTAAAATTTTAAAATCAAACGCCTTTAACGCATGCATGCAGTACGTTAATTTTATTTTCTGATTACTAGGCCTAATTTCATCTCTGGCAAAAACAATATAGTTCCGGACTACATGTATAAATATTGAAATTAAATGGTTTGATTACCCCCCTCCCCCATCAAACACCCCCTTTGGGGGGGGGGGGATGCGCAAGAGTTTTTAGCTCACCTGAGCTGAAAGCTCAAGTGAGCTTTTCTGATCACATTTTGTCCGGCGTCCGTCTGTCTGTCCGTCTGTCTGTCCGTCTGTCCGTCCGTCCGTCTGTCTGTCTGTAAACTTTTCACATTTTCGACTTCTTCTCAAGAACCGCTGGGCCAATTTCAACCAAACTTGCCACAAAGCATCCTTGGGTGAAGGGGATTCAAGTTTATTCAAATGAAGGGCCATGCCCTCATTCAAGGGGAGATAATTGGGAATTAATAAAAATTTGGTGGCATGTTTTAAAAATCTTCTTCTCAAGAACCACTGTGCCAGGAAAGATGAAACTAATGGGGAATCATCCTCAGGTAGTGTAGATTCAAGTTTGTTCAAATCATGACCCCCGGGGGTAGGGCGGGGCCAAAATGGCCGACCAAAGTTTTACATAGAAATATATAGGAAAATTTTTTAAAAAATCTTCTTCTCAAGAATAACCAAGCCATAATTCATCATATTTATATGGAAGCATCCTCAGGTAGTGTAGATTCAAGTTTGTTCAAATCATGACCCCCTGGGCTAGGGTGGGGCCAAAATGGCCGACCAAAGTTTTACATAGAAATATATAGGAAAATTCTTTAAAAATCTTCTTCTCAAGAATGACCAAGCCATAATTCATCATATTTATATGGAAGCATCTTCAGGTAGTGTAGATTCAAGTTTGTTCAAATCATGACCCCCGGGGGTAGGGCGGGGCCAAAATGGCCGACCAAAGTTTTACATAGAAATATATAGGAAAATTTTTTAAAAAATCTTCTTCTCAAGAATAACCAAGCCATAATTCATCATATTTATATGGAAGCATCCTCAGGTAGTGTAGATTCAAGTTTGTTCAAATCATGACCCCCTGGGCTAGGGTGGGGCCAAAATGGCCGACCAAAGTTTTACATAGAAATATATAGGAAAATTCTTTAAAAATCTTCTTCTCAAGAATGACCAAGCCATAATTCATCATATTTATATGGAAGCATCTTCAGGTAGTGTAGATTCAAGTTTGTTCAAATCATGACCCCCGGGTGTAGGGCGGGGCCAAAATGGCCGACCAAAGTTTTACATAGAAATATATAGGAAAATTCTTTAAAAATCTTCTTCTCAAGAATGACCAAGCAATAATTCATCATATTTATATGGAAGCATCCTCAGGTAGTGTAGATTCAAGTTTGTTCAAATCATGACCCCTGGGGGTAGGGCGGGGCCAAAATGGCTGACCAAAGTTTTACATAGAAATATGTAGGAAAATTCTTTAAAAATCTTCTTCTCAAGAATGACCAAGCCATAATTCATCATATTTATATGGAAGCATCCTCAGGTAGTGTAGATTCAATTTTGTTCAAATCATGACCCCCGGGGGTAGGGCGGGGCCAAAATGGCTGACCAAAGTTTTACATAGAAATATATAGGAAAATTCTTTAAAAATCTTCTTCTCAAGAATGACCAAGCAATAATTCATCATATTTATATGGAAGCATCCTCAGGTAGTGTAGATTCAAGTTTGTTCAAATCATGACCCCTGGGGGTAGGGCGGGGCCAAAATGGCTGACCAAAGTTTTACATAGAAATATGTAGGAAAATTCTTTAAAAATCTTCTTCTCAAGAATGACCAAGCCATAATTCATCATATTTATATGGAAGCATCCTCGGGTAGTGTAGATTCAAGTTTGTTCAAATCATGAACCCCTGGGGGTAGGGCGGGGCCAAAATGGCTGACCAAAGTTTTACATAGAAATATATAGGAAAATTCTTTAAAAATCTTCTTCTCAAGAATGACCAAGCCATAATTCATCATATTTATATGGAAGCATCCTCAGGTAGTGTAGATTCAAGTTTGTTCAAATCATGACCCCTGGGGGTAGGATGGGGCCAAATTGGCCGACCAAAAGTTTTACATAGAAATGTATTGGAAAATTCTTTAAAAATCTTCCCAAGAATAGCAAACCATGATTGGTCTTGGGACTATTTTTGGATTTAAGGTTTTCAAGTATAAACCAATTCTGCTTTTTCCTAGCCACAGTGCTCAGGTGAGCGATGTGGCCCATGGGCCTCTTGTTTTTATCACTACGGAAATGGAAGCCTTTCAATAATTAATTCCGATTTATTTCTTTATTGTCTCTAATTTTTTAAAAATTAATTATTTTATTTTTCGTTTCGAGTTTGCTTCTCCATTTTTGTTTTTACACATTTAATTTACTAAAAAAATTCTTTTTTTTAGTTCGACCATAACTTTGAAAGCGCTGTTACAAGCAGCACCCCCCCCCTCTTTTCTAAATAAACGTCGCTCATATATTTGATCAATTACATTGTAATAAAGTGCCGGATCATTGTTTTGAAGGTCACATCATCAGTAAAGTGCAGGGTGCATGTAGATTTTTTTTCAAACCTCATTAGTTCCGTATACTTTCTCAATCATAGATGGCATTTGTAGAAGATCATGATAACTTGATATTTGGAAGCTGTGCACCCCGTTTCTTATGCCCTGTTCACACGACGAGTTTAATTCGCAGTAAATTAATGTAAACTAAAGTAAAGTAAACTAATGCAAATCAAAATTAATGCGAATTAAATTGCGTTCACACGACAGCTAATGCGAAGTAAACTAATGCGAATTAAAAATTTTCTTCTACAGTCAGGCGTCAGTAAGTCTATTATAACGTCATTTGTAAATCACGTCATGTATGCAGAGTCATCCTTTGATACATCATGTAGTGGCTACAGGTATTCATTGATTTTAGTGATTAACATACTTTCCCTCAATTTTTGAACCAAATATAGCACAAATACCTATATATAACCACCAACACTTGTCCTGTGACTTAATTCTGGCCTTACGCATGCGTCAAAATTTAATTCGAATTAGCTTCGCTTAGCGTTCACACGGAGCTAATGCGAAGTAATTTAATGCGCAGTAAATTAATTTGAATTAAACTAATTCGCATTAAATCCTCCGTGTGAACGCTAAGCGAGGCTAATTCGAAGTAACTTTACGTTTAATTGGAATTAAACTCTCCGTGTGAACAGGGCATTAGTGTTGACGTAGACCTAGAGTGTATCTCAATTTACACTGCGATTGTAATTTAATCACTGCTTACATGTATATTAGTTACGCTTGTGAACTCTTAATAATATTGCCTGTTGACTTCCTTTTTTATCTCTGTAAAATAACCTTTAAAAAGCCATTTCCCACAAATGAAGTTCATTTCTATACCTGTCTGTTTACGGCATATGATTATTTTTTTTTTCAACCAGGAATGAAAGAAATTTCGACATTTTTATTTTAAAGATTTACCCACCCTGTCATAACTATAAGAATGAAAAATTAAATAGGATTAAAAAAAAATTAACTACATTTTTTCTTCATAAAATCATCATTAATTTGTGACTTTATTAATTCATTCTATTGGGGGGGGGGGGGGGTATGGCGTACACAGCTTGTATGGCTCGTATACTTGTGTTTGAATGGAGTGTACATAGCGGAGTAAGCCCAAGATTGCCGACTGTACACATTATGCATAATGATCTGTCTATCACAAATAATTCAAACTTTTGCTTACAGTCACAAGCCACTCTGTTCATTGTATTGTAACCTTGACCTGTTATAGAGAGAGGTATCTATATAGGCTTAGTCTGTTGCTCAATCTACTCAGTTTACACTGAATAAATATTGTTCAAATTATGTTTGGATTTTCAGGAGTGAGACCCATTTCACACCATCTTTACTTAAATTGTCTTATTCTCCTTGACATAGAATATGAATTTAATTAATTATTTGATTTACATGTATGTAACTGTGTATCAACTTCTATATTACCGTAATGTTTAGATTGGACATCTGTAAGGTACCGGTAGAATGTCATCCGGGACCCTTGACTTGTTCAATATTGATTGTGTTGCATCAAGCCTAGATCTCTCGTATACATGTATACGTAACCTGTTTTTTTAGAGCTTAACAAATTTAATTCCTAATTTATTTTGATATGTGTATAAAAACATTTTTTTTCTTTTTACAGAATTGTAAAACATACAATTTTTTTTTATCTTTTAAAATTTATACCACTGCAAGCACCGAAGTGACGCGACTTTGTTCTAATTTAATTTTAAAAAAGTCATGCATCCATTTTTACTGGAGGGGCTGGGGTCATTTGTTTAAAAAAAACATGGCAAATCCTAAAAAAAAGACAATGAAAAAAAAATATTTATTACACTTATTAAACCACAACAAATGAAAAAATGAACGCAAAATTAAAATCAGTAGGGACTAACATTATTCATGTTGTCAGCTGTTTAAATAGGCCTTTATAGTTAAAGTTTCGGGGGGGGGGTGTTAAATAGGTAATGTGTCGAATTGTGTTTTTATTCAATATCTTTTTTAAAATAATGATTTAAAATGCTACTTGAGAATATTTTCTATCGTTTTACTCACATACCAATCAATAGTATAAACGTAAATATTATGCAAACGATTTGCTTCCTCGGGTTCCACATCGTTTGTGGTCGATTCTGTTAGATCTAGCGTAGGGCTCAAAACGAAAGGGTTCTACTCCCAAATTTTTTATATTATTGCACAGCAATGAATCCTCATCAAAACTTGACGATCCACAAGAAATTTCTAGCGATTCTTTTTCTAATGGACTATCAGAATTATCCGAAACAGCGTTTTCTGTCATTTATTCACCTCTCACTTGAGGGAAGCGAGACACACTTGTGACGTCATTGAACTTGATTGCATTTGAACCGGAAGTGACATTCAATCTCTCACCAGAGGGCGTTTTACGCGTCCGCGCCAACACCCGTGTGTAAGCGGAGCGCGCCCTCTGGTGAGAGATTGAAGTGACATTGTCAAGGATTATTGCAATCTCCCATGCAGAGTTGTCGTTCGTTCCTCTCTCATGTATGAGCCGATGGTAGAGAGTGGGATTATTGATCACTTTCACAGGTGCAAATGCAGACGTTCAACATTGATTATCTTTGAAACGGCGGTACCGATTTTAGTCGGGTTTTCGCAAAAATGTTTTATAAAGCAGGTTTAGTGAATTACGTTAATAGGTAAAAGTACCGTGGCCTATCTTTAAAGCATTGAATAATAAATGCTACATGAACTAATTAAATTGTTTTTAAAAGATATGAAGTAGGGTAATAGAGTAAAATAAAATTCCATCTATTTCATGGTATGAAGTAAAAAAGAGAGAGATGGATGGGGGGGGGGGGTATGATACAAATATTTTAAGAGTAGAAAAGAATTGAAACATTTTTCTATCTTTCTTGTGAATATGACATTCAAAATGATTCATTTCATGTGTAGGACAATAAATGTCAAAATGGATAGTGAAAAATACTGAGTAACTGATGTCTTCGAGTACGCAGGTCTATAACAGCACTTTATAGAAAACTTTACACATATTTTTATTTATTTAATTTAGGGGTGGGGTGTGCTAATTATGCGCCCGAATCGATAGATCCCGGGCGTATATTGTTTTTGTCCTGTCTGTTTGGCTGTTTATCTGTTTGTCTTTCTGTCTGTTGTCAACTTTAACCTTCGCCATAACTTTTGAACAATAAGAGATAGAGACTTCATATTTAGTATGCATACTCCACTAATAGAGTCCTTTCAAATGACATCAAGGTCAATGACCTTGTGACCTTGACTGTGACCTATATGCTTAAAATAGTTTTTTTCCACTGTTTGTCATAACCTTTGAACCATAGGAGATAGGGACTTCATATTTGGTGTGCATACTCCACCGACGGTAAGGTCAATGATCTTGTGACCTTGACTGTGACCTTTATGCTAAAAATAGCTCTTTACACTTTTTGCCATAACTTTTGAACCATAGGGGATAGGGACTTCATATTTAGTATGCATACTCCACCGATTAAGTTCTTTCAAATGACACCATGGTCAATGACCTTGTGACCTTGACTGTGACCTATATGCTAAAAATAGCTTTTTCAACTGTTTGTCATAACTTTTGAACCATAGGAGATAGGGACTTTATATTTGGTGTGCATACTCCACCGATAAAGTCCTTTCAAACGACGGCAAGGTCAATGATCTTGTGTCCTTGACTGTGACCTATATGCTAAAAATAGCTCTTTACACTTTTTGCCATAACTTTTGAACCATAGGAGATAGGGACTTCATATTTAGTATGCATACTCCACCGATTAAGTTCTTTCAAATGACACCATGGTCAATGACTTTTTGACCTTGACTGTGATCAATATGCTAAAAATAGATTTTTTTAAACTTTGTTGCCGCCGGGCGCATAGTGTTTTACAAACACATCTTGTTTTTCACAATGTAAATTACCGTTTTATCTCTAATTTTAATAGGCATAGGAGTTTCTACCACATATCTTTTTAAAAGTAAATTCTTGAAGTACAACCCAAGACGACTTAATACAGTGACGTAGCATTGTTTTTGAAAGTGGGGGAAGGGGGGGGTCAGCTGGAGAAAAAAAAATAACTCAGGTTATCTGAAGAAAGTGGACAAGTCAAAAAACATTGAGCATTTTCAATTAGTAAAAGTTATGTTTAGGAAAAGGGGGAGGATGTTACTACGCGCTTGTAATGTCTGCTCTGAAAATCGTATGTCTTTTCCTGATACATATCATTTATATAGTACAGTTAAAGACAGTGAATATCAGCCATTTTTATATGCCATAGTTTAACAATTAATACAATGAAATGATAAAAATATTTCAATAATAGGCGCAACTCTCTCTCTCTCTCTCTCTCTCTCTCTCTCTCTCTCTCTCTCTCTCTCTCTCTCTCTCTCTCTCTCTCATTGTAAACTACTGAAGTATTGACATGACTTCGAAATGTAGGGATAAATCTAGTTAATAGGTCAACAAAATCTAAACAAGCTTGAAATTCAAACATACTTAATTTTTTCCAGTTCCAAGAATATTTGTTCTTTTTTAACTCGATTGAAAATAAGTGTCAACAAAATAAAGATAGAGGATGGCAGATTATGTTACCCAAGAGATGAAAGATATTGTATCAACTGCTGTTGAAGATAAACATAATTTTTTATTTGTTTGTGCCCTCTTTATAAACAACTAATCATCTAGAGGGGGTGGGGTCAGAACACCCTCCCCCGGACTTTGCTTATACTAAAGCAAGAAAAAGGTACCTTGGAACCCCCCTCGGAAAATGCAGACCCCCGCCCCCTGGTAACTGTGAATTTATGTTAAATTGGTATGACAAGTCAGAGGTTTGAAACACTAGACACCCCCCCTCCCCGTCCTACGTAATAGTACTTTTTTTTTGGCTTGTCAAGAAATTCCTGGGTTGGATTTTATTTTTATTTTTTTGGACTGGGGTGAAAATTGTACACTTTTCAAAAATACATGTATATCTTATGAAATTCATAATTCAGCAGATCCATGTTAAATATACAAGAAACGTTTGTAACTTCATACGTGTTGCAATTAATTTTAAAATATAAGAAAATCCATATGACTATATTATTATATTCCTTTACTTGCGCCACTGTGGTTTTTGTCAAACTAAATAAATAAAAAAAATTAACCTAAAAGCATGAAGAATGTTCCTATCTAAGAACGGAAAAAGTAAAACTTTCTAAATATAACAGAGGGGGTTCAGAAGGGTAGCTTCCAAAAGATCATTATCATAAAGAAGAAAGCACCGAATATAATACTGTGTCTACATCATAACGAAATGCAAAATCTACCGCACGGAATGCTAACTGGACCGGACATAATATTTAACGATCAGCATCATCATAATAGCAGAAATACTACACATAATGATGAATGTACTGTATATAATGTGAGAAGTACATGTACATAATATATTGTGTTTACTGCATTTAATGTTAGAACTACCGCATATAATGTTAGAAACTACCACATATAATGATAGAACTACCGCATATATAATGTTAAAAGCACTTCATATAATGATAGATGTACATAATATAATGACATATCTACATCATATAATGAGAGAAGTACTGCATGTAATGGAGGTTGTACACGATATAAAGAAAAAACAACTTCATATAATTAAAATAGTACCGCATATAATGAAGGAAACACTGTATATAATGTTTAATCCTCATATAAGACAGTCCCGGCGTTCCATACAAATTCTTCAGTCATAGTTATTCTAAACAAAGGATGGCTAAATCTATTTCATCTTTGGGAAGTTTCTTGTCAACATCAACAAAATTGCCACATTTTGTTGAAAAACCGCCGCCAAAGTATGTGTGCCCTGTGTGTAATTTCGTATTACGGAATGCAATGCAGCTACAATGTGGACATCAGATATGTGAGTCATGCATTGATCCATTGCTTGGAGAAAACCAAAAAGCCACATGCCCTGTCAACACTGATGAAGAATGTGAGGAACCGTTTACCAAAAATGAGGTTAATAAATTTTCTGTATCACTGATGAAGAAAATTTCTCTAAAAAATTATCATTTTGAATGGATTTCATTTGTCATTTATGGGTACATTCATATATAAATGTCTCATCTAAAATGGTTCGTGATAATCACAATAATAACTTTTGTTCTTCTTGAGCTTGAAAATCTGATAAATTGCAAATTTTTATTGCAATGATATTTTTATATAATATCTCCCTAAAAATAGTCTTTATTTTAAGAAAGCATCTATTGATTCAGAGGTCAAAGGTAGAGTCAGAAATTCATATGTAGTATTAAGCGGTTTTCAGTCTCTGATGAAAAGTTCTCTCAAGGGTTTTAGAACCATTTCCAGCTTACTTTGGACTTTCAGTAAGGCATGGCATTCTCGGCATTACCGCCTGTCAAATGACGAATAGATTCTCTTTGGTTAAGAAATAATAACATCAGGAACTTTCACTGTTGTTGACAACGATGAGACGTCTTAAGCTCCACCTCTTTGCAGGACGAAACAATGTAATTGGTTATTCGATACACTAATTGGCATTTACTCGAATTTCTATCCCATGTATATTTCAACAGTTAAGAAAAGCTGTGCAAATTTCATAAGCTAATTATGTAATGTCGAGAATGCCACGCCTTACTGAAAGTCCAAACTAAGCTGGAAATGGTCCTACAATAAAACAAAGGTGATGGATCTTTCTAACCTATCAAAATATTGCTTTTTGAATTTGAGGTCAAAAAGTTTAAAGGCCAAGATCAACCCTTCCTTTACTTTGTCCATCTGCATTATTTCAAGGTCTTTTGTCCCTTCCTTTGTCCTTATTCATGCAGATAACATAAAAATTACTGAATTAACTTTCTGTCAGACCTAGCAAGCTTTTCATTTTATCAACAAAACTGGTTTATATTTCAGGTGTACAAAGATATCTGTATTAGACGAGAGATCATGTTGCTACAGGTGTATTGCTCATACATCGGCGAGGGTTGCCAAGAGAAACTACAGTGGAGGAATCTTCAGGTGAAGACATGGATTTTGAAACAAAATACACTTCTAATAACACCTAAGCTAAAATATTGAATTTTCTCTTACCCGTTTTGAAAAAAAAAACAGAACAGTTATGAGCTTTGGATTCCTTTATTTCAGTGCTTTGATTTTTATTTAATTACATTGGAGCAGAATTACACCAAGAATTTAGGCATCAGTTCAACAAATTTTGTTGTAATATTAAAAATGCTTGTTATCATACTCCGCCCCCTTCAATATATTGCGATATATTGATTCTCTACGCAATATGTAGTACTTCTCAGGACACGGCACATGTATTTGTAGAAGGACTGATGAAAGTAATCTGTTTATATCTAAAGAAGTATTTCACAATCAATATATTCTAATTCAGTAATTTCCTGAAAAGTGAAATTTAAATAGAATTTGTACAATGGTAGCCAAAGGTTACAGAGATTTGTAATTTCAAATTTCGTAAATATGTTTTTTTATAGAAACACACTGAAATTTGCGAGTTTAAGCCAGTAAAGTGTGACGACTGTCATAAAAAGATGCCTCAGAATAAACTGTTGGCTCATAAAGAATCGGACTGCAGCTATCTTATTATCGTGTGTGAACACTGCTCACATAATGTACCCTTTTGTCAGATGCAGGTAAATGCTTTGTAAAGCTTTAACATGTTTAAAACTTTCATAATTCAACATTATATAAATGGTGCCTGTTTTGGAGGGTAACAGTTGAAATTGACACCCCAAGGAAAACCATTGTCAACCGACGCGTTAGCGGAGGTTGACAATGGTTTTCCTTGAGGTGTCAATTTCAACTATTACCCTCCAAAACAGGCACCATTTCTTTTATTATACTGAATGTAGGATGTCAGCAAAAAAAAAATCGTCGATCGTCTTTACGTTCACGTTTAGAAAGCTTTCAAACTCCCCGCTACTTCGAAAAAGATTTACTGACCTCTTTATTGTTTGTTTAATACCCTAAAAGTCTTTTAGCATCTAAATTTTCGTTATTTCTGCACTTGCAAGCATGTTTCATAAGGACCCGGACCACAATTAGCTTACATATAGACTTATATAGTAAAAACATGTGTTTTATTTTCTTTGTAACTTTTTTAAAAACCTTCATTTCCAAAATATCTTTGACCACATGATAGAGCAATATGTTAGATAAATATTCACATCCAGAAATAGGGGTGTTGAATGTGGAATTCCCTGGTTATTAATAAACTTCTGACGTCATGACCTCGGGATAGCTCTCGCTTGGCAAAAAAAGTGTAAACAAACCAAATGAATGCTCTTTTCAATTCATATTTCTAGGCATAATTTTTGCTTGAAATGCACCTTGCTGCATATCATTGTAAACTTTAGACACTCTACTTTTATTCTATACCCCAAAAGTATCTAAAACATGTGAGCTATTTTTATTTTTATCATCGAAAGGGAGGCATATGAATTTCCTACATGTGCTACGTTTTAGCCATTTGACCTTCACCCTTTAATTGTGGCCCGGATCCTATATCTGTCGTTTGTTGTTTTCAAGTAAGGTACATCGGACGCAAGCTTTCATTGACGTTAGGTTTATTCCGGTTCTTTCAAACGTGCAACTGACGCTTTTAGAATTCTCCGGTGAACCGTACGCGCATAATTTCCACGCATGTGGCATAACCGTTGTGTTACCCGTTGTTACGTGTGTTGCTATGGCTGAGGTAATAGAACGGATTGTAAACCGCGTCTAATCCAATCAGATTTTAGTATTTAACATGAAAGTATAATAATATGGTTTGGC